>NC_081414.1:624020006-624165006 GCF_030272615.1 Cryptomeria japonica | reverse complement strand
CAGATGTATACGTATATGTATACATATGTATATACATGTATATACATGTATATATGTGTATGTATATATATTTATATACATGTATACATTTATACATATATATGTATGTATGCATATATATGTATATGTACACACACACATATATGTATGTATGTATGTATGTATGTAATACCCCTCTGATTTGCTCTTCTACATTCATGCTTCTTGAATTAGATTTGTCTATGTGCCTTTGGTTGTGCCATTTACATTTTGGATGTAAATCACTATGTGGTGTCTTGATCTCATTTTGGGTGCTTCATTTGTTGTAGTGTATGATCTTGGGTGCTTATTTTATGTTTTGTTTGTATATATTTTGTGATTGTTTTGGACTTGTGATGTATTGGTTTTCCATATGGCGATTTGTGATTATGCAACTGCATTGAGTCGATGTGTGATGATCTATTGTACCTTTCATGATTATGATGGTTGATGTAGTGATTTAGAATTACCATGTGTGAGATGATGATTGATTAATGATTGGAATGTAACAAGTGGTTTAGCCTGACTGGAAGAATTAAAAGTAGTAAATTATGCTTATGTAATTTTCTTCTGTTAAAGAGATTAAATGCTTATTACTGCAATTGATTATATGCATGTTGGATTTAGTGGATTGTTTTGATGATGATGATGTTACAATGTCGACCCCATTCAAGAATGGTTATATGTTTATCGATGCAATGAAATAATATTAATGTTGTTGTTTGGTACAATAGTTAGATGACAATATTATTATTGTTCTTTGATTGATGATTAGATGTGAAAGAGATGATATCACATCATTTGAACTTACGAGAATGTATGTAGTGTTAAAATCCCCTTTCGATGATTTTAATCACTTTGATTATTTTTATATATGTATATGTATGAGTAGGTACACTTGACATGTGATTTTTTTAGTGACTACAGGTACAGGAGATCGACTCCACTTGGCTCAAGTCTGACCGTTTCCATATCCCTGATGGTGGTTACAGGAGATAGCACACTGACCATTAATATTACCTAGCCATAGCCATCATTCTTGATTCAGATAATTTTTCTTAATTCATGTGTTTAAACCTTCGGTTACCAATTTGGTAATGTCTAATTACCCTAATGCATATTTGTGAATGACCAGTAAAGATTGTTTGTGCATAATCAGTCATGTGAATTGTTGTCAATTATTGTGCATATATTAATGGTATTTTAATATTACAACGTGGGATTAACATTTAATTGTAAAATATGTCTTACTAGTATTCATTTTAATTGATATTTTCCCAATTGGGCATTTGGGTGACTTTTGGGATTAAATTTAGACTTTTGGAGAATTTAAATTTATTTTATGTTGATGTCACTTTTAATTGATTAATGGTTATTTAATAGTTTGAGAATATTTTTATAGGGCTTATCTATGCTCATTTTATTATACATTTCATGGGGACAAGTATATGAATGTGGGAATTAAAGTTTTATTTGATTATTTATTTATTATTTATTTTTTATTTCAAAAAGCCAATGAGGTTTTATATGGAAAAATGCTAATTTTTAAACACGGTCTATTTTTTATGATTTTTGCTCTAAATAAAAAATCCTACATGTGAAAGTTGAATTGTTAATTGTGGGAGATTGGATAGATGGATTTTTGTGGGTACGGGCTCAAAATATTCATGTTGGTGAGCTCTATATGCTATCTGGTTTTCATGGTCTATTTTGACGTGCATGGTTTCCTTTTTAATTTTTAAAAATTTTATATTTGAAGGTATGTTTCTTAATTTTCTCCATTATTTCTTAATCTGAGAGTATTCAACTTTAGTCTATTGGTTGTGCATTTAAATATGTTGTTTAGATTTTCAAAACTATGGTTGATATGGGAAAACTTTGCCCAAATTTTATGGATGGATGAATTGTGAATTTTATTGCATTTTTGGAGTGATGTGTAATTATAGATCACTGGAATTTGTATATTTTCAATTGGTTGAGTTTAAATTTTGAAGATTTTTGGAGGTCCATCAATGGTGGATGACTTCCATGTATGGTTTTAGTCCAAAATATGATTTGAGTAAAAGTTAAATGTTGGAGACTTGAGTTATGTTGAGTTGAGTTGTCATTGATGTCAACTTGTTTGTTGTTGTCATTGATGTCACTATGTGTTATAAATGGTCCAGAAGTTAGTGTTTTTTGTGTGGTTAGGTGGTGACGTTGAGGTGTTTTTGAATGGTTGACCGGTGTAGTGGAAGTTTCAATATGCAGTAAACAATATTTATATGCATGAAAGAGTATTTAATATTCCAACGAAAAAATTCTTAGCATTCCTATTGTTTGAGAAGATTATGGATTTTAGTTCTAGATATAATTTTTATGATCTATATGTATGTTGTACTATTAAGTTTACAGGTTCTCTGTTGCTCAAATAGTAGAGTTGGTTGTTGTGGTTTCTAATAGGGGTTGTTAGAATTGGTCTTGAGAATGCTTGGCGGTTCTCTAAAATGTGGATTAAAGTGTTGTGGCTTGGAGGACATGTTCATTTGGTTTGTCAACTATTCCAATTCATTTTTCTAGTGTTGGTTTGATCAACAAGTGAAGTTATGTTATTCTTTGTTCAATGTTCTCAGCTAGTTTGGTTTCTCAATGTTTGAGGTGGTGTATCTTATTTGGATCATAGTCTTTTGGTCTGAAAATGCATTGGAGATTGAGTTTGAATTTTGATATGGGTCTCAACATGGCATGTGTAGATTGACATTGAGTATTTTTCATTGGAGGATGTTTTTGGGCCAACTGGTTGGCATACGTTATTACTTATCTACACATTTCATTTAGAGTCAACTTTGGAGGGTGTGTTAGCTTGTGTGGATCATTCAAAGCACTTAAAATGGATGTGTTGTTATATGTTTGGGTTCCCTTTGTCTCCTGTAATGGACCACATTTGGTTTTATTGGTCTAGGTGGCTTAAATATGTAATATAGTTTATTCTATTTGTGGTCAACTTAGTTGAGGTTTTTAATGAATAATCTTGTATATATAGACGTGTGGTTGTCTGAGTTGAGGTATGGGATGTATGTGACTTTATGTGAAGTGGATGTGAATGATGTATAAGCATATTTGGTGTAGCAGAAGTGCAAAAGTTAGTTTGTGAAGAACTTTGAGACAATTATTGATGTCAGATGTGATTGTCATAATATTGGCCACTTGACTCAGTGGTTCAAGGACAACTTCATGACCAAGAGATCTTGTTCAATTAAATTCATTGACCCTCTACTCCTGGAGGAAAAATGTGTGTTCCTTTTGGCAGCTTGTGCACTCCTTTGTATCTTTCCCTAAGGTTGTTCATTTTAGTCTTGTAGGTCTTATTAGGAGAAGTGAGCTCCTTGGCCTTGAACCTAAACATTGTAATCAATTATACATATTGTGAGTGTGATTCTCACAATTGTTTTTCCTCATTTAGTGCTTTTCACATAAATCTGGTGTTCATGTGTTTATTATGCTTTGTGCCTTCATGTTTTATAATTATAATAATAAGTTAATTGTGCTTTGAAGTTTAAAAGATAAAAAATAGATTTTTTGTGGTTTGAACTGATTCACTCCCCTTCTTAGTCTCGTGGTGTGTTCAACAATTGGTATCAAAGCTTG
Organism: Cryptomeria japonica; assembly: GCF_030272615.1. NCBI lineage: Eukaryota > Viridiplantae > Streptophyta > Pinopsida > Cupressales > Cupressaceae > Cryptomeria > Cryptomeria japonica. The sequence goes on along the minus strand of NC_081414.1, from coordinate 624,161,361 downwards.
GTTCCTCTTAGAAGAGCTTAACAATTTGAGAAAGATTAAAAATGGTGAAAGAAGTTAATTACAAAGCACAAAAGTTTGATGGTATAAATTAATCCTATTGGAAGGAAAGGATGGAATATCATGTGAAATATTTGTCCACTAGAATATGGGAAATTATAAGGACTAGGTATACTGATTTGGCAAATGGTCCTCAGACACTAGATAAGGTTAAGGCACATGAGAATAATACAAAGGTAAAAATTATAATTATCACTTGTTTAAGTTATTTAGTATTCTCTAAGGTTATGGGAATCAAGTGTGATAAAAAAATATGAGAGAAGTTAGGTAGTGTATATGAAGGCGATTTAAAGACAAAACAAGCTAAGTTGACAAATATAAAGAAAAAATTTGAGAACCTAAGGATGTCTGATGATGGTAATATTAGAGGATATCTATACAGAGTAAATGAAATAGTGAGCTAGATTAAGGGTATTGGTGCAAAATTAGAAGAAAGTAAAGTTGTGAGAAAAGCGATGTTAAATTTGCCTAGATTCTATAAAGCTAAGAAGTATGCTATTGAAGAAATTCATGATATGGAAAAATACAATTTGGATCGGTTCTATGGCTCAATCTTTCCCTTTGAGATTGCTAAGGTAGATGACTTGCAAAAGAAAATAAAGAAGCATCATTCAAAGCTACCAAGAAGATTGAAGATGAGCCTGAAGCAAGTAATGACATGGATGAGTTAAAAGAAAACTTTGTAGAAGACTGAAGAAAGGCTCTAGAAAATAAATAGGTAAATTACTTTCAAGTGTTTAAATTATGGAAGAATTGGTCATTATGCTTCTAGATGTAATTATAAGGAAGATTATGGTAAAAGACTTGATGATGACAACAAGGGAAAATACAATTATAGATGGAATAATAGAAATAAGAAAATAAATGACAAAGGCAGGCCTAAGAATATTTTTGGTTTGATGGAGATCTATTTGTCTAAAGAAGAAGATGGTGATGTTTCAAATGAAGAATTGTTTATTTTATCTATACAAGAGAAGAATAATGAAAGATCCAATAATCTGGAAGGTGCAGAGTGTTGAATATTTTTCCTAGTACCTCCAACCCTAAGAAATAGTAACACTCCTAGGTTATAGAACTGCAAGCCTGTAGTATTCAATTTGTGCTATCAACATGTTTGAGATGGGAAAAAACAACACAACAAGGATTCACTTAGCCTTCTTCACTTGGAGCTCTATCAAACTTAGGAGGGTATTCCCATTTTGGACCGCATACTTGGAGTATTTATTAAACTACTATAATGTGTAGGTTTACAAACGATAGATATTTCTCAGTCAAGTGAGGATTATGTAACTCGTTCTATATTCACTCTTAATCCCTCTAGCTTTGAAATCCATTGAGAAAATAAAATATGCATCACTTAAAAGGGTATAGGGGGATATCGAGTGCGCATACCTAAATCTACCTTTTACATTCTATGAATAAATAGAGAAGAGGAAAGGAACATAGTTTTATAAAATGCTTCTGAAACATATCTCGAGCAACATTTGTAGGTCGATGCATGTCCCAGGGAATAGAGTCATACCCACGAATCTAGAGAATAAACCCATATTGTAAAACAACTCTAACTAGTGAGTTTTCAAAGCATTAACACCTAACATTAATACAACTCAATTTTCTAACTGCATCAACTATTCTTGTTAATCCATTTGACATCTCCAAAACTCATTGTAACATGCAAATAGAGTTTAATTCCTTGAAGGAAACCCATATACACAGTTACACACTGATAAAGAAATATCAGGATGAATCAAAATATCCTTAACACATTAATTCATATGAGTTTTGAAAATACAAGGGGAGACAATATCTGTAATATTAAAAACATGCTATCCATTACTAGTTGAAATTTTACAAAATGGAAGGAAAACTCTCCTTCTCTGTGAGAATACTTGAAACCCTTAATAGATATAGCCCTGCTTCTACCCTCCCAAAATACAAAATTTTTAGAATTGTTTTTTTTTCTACAACCTTGGTATTCCTTTTATAATAGAAAGGAATGTGACAAGCTTCAAGTTGTTTTACATGTGTCTTATTCTTTACTTAATCAAGCCCATTTACAAAAGATATGACCCAATAGAACTGGTTGCCTCTATTTTGTCTTGAATTGAATCTACCTAGCCGGTTATGCATGAAAGCATTGATATCAAGGTTAGAGGGCTTCAATGAAAACAAACCACCCTATGAGCCAAACTACCACGAACCATGGGTGGTTATTGATGTTGAGAAAACTAGGATGCAAGATTCCCATTTTTCTTCTTGGTAGGGGAGAACTTTGAGAATTTGTAACAAGTGGGATTGTATGGCTCCAAACCCACATCTTCAGCCATCCCACCCTTTGTTGTCTCCACAATTCTCTGGTTCTGAGGGGAAAAGTTAGTTGTCAGGGAGATCAAAATTATTTGCAAGATGCAAACCAATCTTGCAAGTGCACTTTGACTCTTTTACTACCCTGGAAACTACAAATACTTTCAATACCCCTTTAGATACACACTAAACTCTTGATTCTTTTCTCTTAAAGACTTCTGCATATTATTTGTAACACCGTCCATTTCAGATATGCTCTCTTGGGCCAAAATACAATTATAACACCCACAAAATTCATCTTGCAACCTTCTGAACACAATTTGATAATCACAAGTTTATTCTCACACTACTTTGCATATATAAGATTATCATATTATTTCAATTGAACACATTGCTTGAAATACTCAATGGTGACAACCAATTGTCCAGATCCAATCCACCTATTGCATTGATTTGTGTGAATTAGTCTTTTCGACTTTTTTGCATCTGGAAACTTGTGTGAAATTCTCATAGCAACCTTAATTTTCTAACATCTGTACATAACTCAAAAGTTATAATATCCCTTGCATCGACAATTTTGGACTTTTACAAATTCTCTAGGACATTCTTGCAATTTTGATGGCATGGCTAATGATGTTGACTCACATTGATTATCAGAATCTTTTCATTGGGAACTTGCACTGCCTTCTAAATTCCATCTGTCAATCTTCCTCCTTTAGCAAGCAACCACATATAACCCCAACTGCTCCACATCGGTATTTCCCTACCCATGCGACACTATATGGCAACTGCTAACTGATTGTGATCCTTCGAATAAAACAGGACATTCAAAACTGACCCTATTTGCAACCTACATAGGTGACACGTTCGTTGGTAGGGACCACTTCAAAATTCATCTATGTTGGTCACGTTCACTTGCAACCTATTTGCCCACTTTGCAAAACCATTGCGGTAATGTGGTGCAACCCATTTATTCAGGCCCATCCTTTATCTCTGCTCCCGCACACCCACACATTTACTTTGACATCATGTACTCCTTTCTTTTTCTCCCTGCATACCTACACTCTAGTGCTAGGGAAATAAAATAACATTGTAGGAAAACAAGTGAAGTTTATAGGGTACAATTATAACCATATGAATAAATTGCAATATAAGAAAAGTTGAGTCACCATGTATTTGAAACATAGGGGAATATTATTAGGTCCTAGAAAGAAACCTATCCAACATATATTGTCCTTTTAAGAACACATAATAGGGTTGGTTTTAGACGATTAGAAACCCATAAAAACACAACTTAAGGCATGGGTAACTGAGACAGGAAGTCACTGATGAAATAAAACATGCCCACCAAAGGGACATTTTGAATCTTGTTGGAACATAATCCTAATTCTGTACAATCCTTCAAATTTCAAAATATTTTAAGGGTACCAACACAAAGAATAGGGAAAAACTAGTGGGTGTGAAGAGTGCATTGCATGCAAAAATATAGCCTAAAGCATGGATAATTAATTTTGGAAGTTCAAATCATATGACTTGTAATAAAGGAAATTTCACTGACCTTGAGAAGTATGATAGTGGATTTGTAAAATTTGCATGTGAGGAAGTTGCACCTATTTGTGAAAAAGGTACTATTTCAATTCATGGCAAGCATAACGTTGATAGTGTTTATTATGTTAAGGGTTTGAGACACAATATTTTAAGTGTGTGTTAGATATGCAATAAGGTTTATAAGCTCATATTTCATGGGTCTAGATGTGAAATCAAAAAAGGAATTTTTAGAAGATTAGTTGTAGAAGGTATAAGAACTAATAACAATGTCTACTATGTGAATGATAATAGTGGAGGTAGTTGCATATTGGTGCAAAGTAGTGAATGTTGGTTGTGTCATATAAGGATGAGACATATAAATTTTGAAAATATGGTGAAGATGAATTCTACTCATGTTGTGAGAGATTTACCAAATATTATCAAACCTATTGATACTATGTGCAAGGAATGTTAGTTCGGAAAGAAAACAAGGAGGAGATTCAAGAACAAAGGGTATTCTACTTTAAAACATTTGCAACTGATTCATAAAGATATATGTGGACCTACAAAGATAAGAGGATTGAATGGGAAATGTATTTTATGTTGCTTATTATTGATTATTCTAGAATGTCATAAGTTATTTTCTTAAGAGAAAAATTTGAAGTATTAGAGAAGTTTAAAGTATTCAAGCATATGGTTAAAAATCAAGTAGATGCTAAGATCAAATGTTTAAGGTCTAATGGAGGAGGAGAGTTTAATTCAAATAAATTTGATAGATTCTATGAAGAGAATGGTGTTACAATTTTTTTTTTTGCTCTTAGGACCCCTCAATAGAATGGAGTTGTTGAAAGAAAAAATATGATTGTTCTTGAAATGGTTGGAACTATGTTGAAGGATGCTAACCTACAGATTGTGCATTGGAAAGAAGTTGTGCATACTGTTGTTTACATTCTTAACAAGGTACAAATACACGTGAATCACACAAAGACACCTTATGAGCTATGGAATGGAAGACCTCCTACAATCAAGTATTCAGAATCTTCAGAAGCAAATGATACATAAGGATGGATGAGGAGGATCTGTTGGAGTAATTTAAAGACAATTATCTAATTATTTATTAATTAGGTCCTTAAATTTATTTTTCACTTAAGCTAAACTTGGGTCACATAACCCACAATAGTGGGTTACACTTTTTTGCCAACTTTGACACTGCAATATTCATTTTCAGAAAAAACTTTAGATTCAGACACCTATTATTGCTAAACCATTAGAAATTTGTAGACGATGTGAACTAGTGATTTGTGTCATTTTGTATTTAGATTCTAAAAATATTTTTTTGATAATTTTTGGGATCAATTTGCTTCCATTTTTATGTCTCCCTCAAAAACTAGTTTTTCCAAAAAACAACATTTTTAAAGAGTTATACTCACTCTATATAGCATAACTTTTTATCTATAATAGATATGAACATGATTCTTTCGAATTTGGTTTTGTAACATCCATATCTAGTGTTTTCAATTGGTTTTGTAACATTATATTCATTTTTTTAAAATAATTTATTAAGATTTGAAGTCGAGTTAACTGTAATTTTGACATATGTCCATTTGATATTACATAACTTGTTGTATATGTAACGAAAATCAATTTATTTATTTTTGTTGGAAAGAGGACTTCAATACCTAGCGCACAAATATTTTTTCAGAATTTTTTGGGTGATGTTTACTATTTTCCATAAGCATTGAACTAAGAGGTTGATGTCTGGTGTGAAACCTATGTTTAGTTAATCTAAAAAAAAATCTTGATAAACTCAATACATATTAAAATAATAATCATCAGAAAGATCGCTTTGAGTACTACTTGCATGCATTTGGGTTTGTCAAAATTCATCCACTTGAGCTCCCAAATTGAGCTTTAAAGGCCTGTTTTTTGTAGAAACTAGGAGGATCTTTGGGAGAGCCATCTACGAAGCACTTTCGACAGAACATATATTCTATCAAAAGGGGTTTGATTAAACCCTCTGGGGTTCGATCGAACCTCCTTTCTATTGAACCCCCCAATGCAAATTTTGTATTTTACGCTTTTTTGGTTTCGATCGGAAGTGGGTTTCAATTGAATGTGTTTTTTGCATTCGATCGAAAGGGGGTTTCGATAGAACATTGCTAAAATTGAGTTTTGGACAAAAGAGTCAGTTTCTTTCGTCCAAAAAAAGGTAACCCACTATTGTGGGTTCACACGGCTCGATGCTTTATTTTATCTAGGTGTTATGCTTTTTTAGTCTAAGTTCACTTAGAGGCACTTCTAGTTAGCTTTTATAGCTTGTAGTTGAGCTTAATTTATCTCCTAGTTTACATTGCTTTAGTTCTTCAATTTTTAGGATTAGGGCATCTCTTTCTTTTTTGTAGACACTTAAAATTTGCATCACCTTCGCTCTCCGCTTTGAACCTTATCACACGTATGATTTTGTTTATTCGCACGATCTCGTCCTATCCAAATAGTTTCCTTGCCTTCCCATTTCAAGTTTGGGATTGCATTTTTACCCTGAATGTCATCCCTTTTTTGTTTGATTGTTTTGTTGTCATTTTTACAGTGATATTTTGCCTAATTGTGTCTTGATTAGAGTTTTCTTGCCCCTAATTCGGTCCTCTCGTTCAGCCTTTTCCATTCCTATCTAGATATTTCCCATCTCTTCCCACTCTAGATGAAAAAGTTGTATTATGACCTTTTCTTCAGCCTCTTGCTTTGGATTTTTCCCCTCTTGATTTGGTAGTGTTTGTTTTGACCATTTTCTCCATCTCGGTTTTAGGGTTTTTAGGCCTGGTTTTTAGGTTTCCCGCCTTTCATTTTCGATCCCATTGGATCCCCTATCCTTCCTAGTCATATGAAAAAGTTGCATTTTGACCTCTTTTCTAGTCCCATGGCGTCTCATTTGTCCCTTCTCCATCCAGTGACCTGCTTTGACACAGTTTACTCGGTATTGCTCGGTTTTACCCAATTTGCCCTAATTTGCAGCTTTTCACTCGAGTCATCTCATTTCCCATCCAAACCTTCTCATTCTTTCCCATTTCATCTATTTTGACTTGAATTTACTTAATTTGACTCCTTTAAGGTCCTTGAACGTGATGGTATGATGAAAGAATAAGTATCTGGTAGAATACTGAGAGGGGGGGGGTGAATCAGTATATTGAAAAACTAATACAAAGTTCCCAAACTCAAATTCAATCACACAAAGTAAACATATCTCAGTCAAGATCAATATTCATAAGAATACTTAACATCATCCGGTTTAACTATTATGACAACTTAACAATAAACAACTTCAATCTTGTAAACATCAACAATGCTTAATCATAACCCAACATATTCATCTCTCAATGCTTCTACTTATCATGCCTTATCAGAAGTTAACCAAATCAACAAATAAGATCACAACCATAAAAGCATTCACCATTTGACACAAATGTTTATACGTGGAAAACCCAAATAGGTAAAAACCATGGTGAGATGAGACTCACAAGGATAGCTATCTGAACTCTTCTAAAGTTCGCCCTGTTAGGAGCCAAGCCTGTTAAAGCTTTACAATAAGTCCTGTTAAGAACTAATTCCGGTTAGGAATCACCCGGTTAAGGGATTTACAAATATGCATTGATGAAAAGAACAATACCCTGTTAGAAGTAACCTCGCTGGAGGATTTAAGAATCCAAGCTAATGGACCACCTTGTTAAAGGATTTAATGAGTAACCAAGCTTGTTAGAGCTTACCCGATTAAGGGATTTCACTTATGCTGTAATTGTTAGAAAACAAGAAGTTTTCTTGATATGTTTGAGTAGCACTACATTTGCTTGATCAGATCCATCTAAGCTTCAATCTGCCTTCACTCAAAGTGCAGATCCATTCACTAGTTAGGCAACTACACATTCAACAGGTTTCAATCAATCTTGCCAACAACCTTTACAAATAACTTCATCAACCTTAAATACAAATCAATTAGGTTGGTAACACAACAAAAACCTAATTCTCATCATCGAGATTACAAACATGTCGGTACAATCTTCACTATTAGAAATCATGACAATCTCTTCACATTCTTTAAGAAAATTCCAACCGCTCCATGATCACCGCTTCATCGGACTTTGTAACTCATCACGCGTTGTGCATTAGATGCAATCCACTTTGCTCCTTCCCTAGAAAAAAACAAACACGCCAAAACAATTTGAACATATCCTCATACAATGATCACACATGTCTTCATCATTACTTCTTATCAGATAACAAACCATCAAACCTGATCGGTTAGGGTTTAACAGCTGATAGGGTTTACCGGTTACATTACATAGAAAGGTTTAACCCTTTACATCGTTTCACCGGTTCAACTCACAAACTTTACATACCAGTTTACAATATCTTCAACAAAGCTCTTCTTACCGGTTACTAGCTAATATCAAAAACAACAATATCAACAATAACATGAATACCATTATCGGTTCAATTGACATCAATGACAACAGACCATTAATGCAATCTCTATGCAAAATGCCAACAGAACGTCAGTTTGACTAATTTGCCCTTTTAGGTTTAATTAATTCATTAATTAATTAAGCCCTTTTTACTAATTATTTCACCCTAATCTTTCATCATTTCATCAAACTCCTTCCCATTTTTAAAATTAATTAAATAATACTGCATAATTTGGTTAATTTCCAATTATCCCCTTTAATTAAATAGTTTTAATTGATTAATTAAAGGTTCATTTATTTTTAACCTATAGTTGAATAATTCATTTAAATTATTCAATTTTTGAATTATGTCTTCAAATTAAATAAATGTCTTTATCTATTTAATTTTTCTAATTATCTTCTCATGTGGGGATAACATCTGCTTTTTCAAGTTTTTAATTGAAAATTATTTTCCCAATTTTCGAAAATGGCAACTTTGTCTCAAGATTTATCTTTGATTTTTGAAAATCTTAATATCTTATTAAAATTTATTTTTAATTTGAAAATGACGTATGCATCCCCAAAAATCTACTTTTTTATTTTTTATCGCTTTTTCCTTCATCTCCTTCATCCTTCTCTGAATGGTAGCTTTGTTGTGTGTTCGATCTCATCCATCCACCTGATCAAAAATATTTCTGATCTTGTTAATTTGTCGAGTCTCCGGTTTGTTTATAAATTGAAGACTCTCATTCAATCAATTCAACTAACTTTCATGTAATTTCATTATGTCATTTTGTCCATAAATCTAACATTAGCATTGTAATTTTGTCAATTTTTCCAGACATCTAGTTTTCAAAGAGCTTAACTCCGTCATTTTTGTCCAGTTCTGTTAGTATTTGTGAAATGTGAATCCCACAAGCCCAGTTATCTTCTGCAAGAATACCTATCACACATAAAGAGAAAATTGAACAACAAAATAATTGAAGACAAATAATAATTTAATTTCTTGTATTTCTTGATTATAAAGAAGGATATGACATCCTTATAAAGAAATCTAACTCTAAAGATAGAAACCCTAAATGGTGGAGTCTACAAGATAGACTGGGAGTTAAAATAGAATGCATGAATCAGTCATGTATGCACAAAGAGCATAATAGACTAATTAATGCATGAAACTCTCAAAAATTTAAACATAGTTCGCTTTTCTTAGTTTGCATTATGCATGGACATAAATATCAATTAATTATTCATAATTAATTAATTAACTAACTAATAAATGCCAATAATTAATTACTAACTAAGACATCAATTATTTAGTGAATTAATATAATTAAGTGAATAATTAATATAAGAATTATTTATTCCAACACCCCCCCTGAATGCACAATTGGAAGAGAGACAAAGATATAGGAAAAAACATGCAAAGATGTATGCAAGATGAGTCCCGACCTAAATCCTGATGAGGTACCCTGAATGGGAACAAAACTCCTCTACAAAAGAGAAACAAAAGACAAGCATGAAGAAACATGAAGCATGAAGAAGCTACAAACACTGTCATATAATGACTGTGAGGATGTTGAAAATATAACCTCCAGAAATAGGAATGCAAGACTGTCGATATGGTAAGAATTCCATCTCATTGACAATGCATGGGTAAATGACCGCTGCATCTCATAGTACATAGGAACAAGTACGTAAGTGCTCCATCTCACAGACAATGCATGGGTAAATGGCCACTACATCTCCTAGTACATAGGAAAAAGTACTGAATACACATAACACTCTAATGTGAAACCAAGGAAGCATTAGCACCAACAGTAGAAACACCCTCATAATGCTGACAAGGGAGAGGTATGACAGGTGTTAGGGTTTAGGCAAATCCAAAGCAAATACAAATTAACAATATGCAGAAGAAAACACAAAAGATGAAGAAAAATGCATAACACAGATAACACAGAGATTTAACGTGGTTCACCCAAGATGGGCTACATCCACCAAACATAGTCATCCAATCTTTTCTTATTATCCAGTAAATCAGTACAACACAATTACAATGCCTTATGCATTCGAGCTACTTATAACATGTAATTTTAGGGCAACATACAAAGTTGGCTAACAAAGAATAACCCTAAACCTAAAGGAATATTCTCATGATCTTCTTCCCGTACACGTATTCTCGTACTCTCGGATTGATGTTTTTGGAAGTGGATGTATTCCACAGGGGGAGCATCAAGTTGTAGTATGTTGATGCACAATGATAATTTGGAATTACATGTTTTACTTTCAATTTGGCATTATTGTCAAAGGGGGAGGAGAATTATGTGATTGAGGAGAAAAATTATGTGTCTGATTAAGTGAACCAACGACAGACTGAAGAGAAATAGAGCATGGTGAATACTTGGTAATGTAAACCAGGATTCCTATTCACCAATCCACAACATCAATTAGAGGCGTTGATATTTGTATTGCCATCAATGCCAAAGGGGGAGATTGTTGGCATTTTGCATATAGATTGCATTAATGATATGTTGTCATTGATGTCAATTGAACCGGTGAATGGTATTCATGATATTGCTAATGTTATTGTTATTATTTCTATTATCTTGTAACCGGTATGATAAACTTTGAGGAAGATATTGTAATAGGTATATGGTAGTTTGTAAGTTGAACTGGTGTAAAGGGTTAAACCTTTCTATGTTATGTAACCGGTAAACCCTACCAGTTGTTTTCTGTTAAACCCTAACCAATCAAGTTTGTTGGTTTAAGATCTAATGTTGAGCGGTAATGATGGAGACACTTGTGATCATTGAATGAGGATAAGTTCAAATTGATTTGGCGCGTTTGTTATCTTGGAAAGGAGCAAAGTGCATTGCATCTAATGCATAGCGTGTGATGAGTTACAAAGTCCGATGAAGCGGTGATCATGGAGCAGTTGGAATTTTCTTGATTAATGTGAAGAGATTGTTATGATTTCTAATGGTCAAGATTGTACCGACTTGTTTGTAATCTTGATGATGAGAATTAGGTTTTTGTTGTGTTACCGACCTAGTTGATTGGCAGAAACCAGTTGAGTGTGTGGTTGCCTAACCGATGGATGGATCTGCAGTTTGAGTAAAGGCAGATTGAAGCTTAAGAGGGATCCGATCAACTAGATGTAGTGCTATTCAGACAGATCAAGAAAACCTGTTATTTTCTAACAATTACAACAGAAATTGAAATCCCCTAACCGGGTAAGCTCTAACAAGGTGGTCCATTAGTTTGGATTTTCAAATCCTCCAACGAGGTTACTCCTAATAGGGTATTGTTCTTTTCATCAAGGCATATTTGTAAATCTCTTAACCGGGTGATTCCTAACAGAATTTGTTCTTAGCAGGACTTATTTTAAAAGCTTTAACAGGCTTGGCTCCTAATAGGGCAAACTTTAGAAGAGTTCAGATAGCTATCCTTGTGAGTCTCATCTCACCATGGTTTTTACCTATTTGGGTTTTCCATGTATAAACATTTGTGTCAAGTGGTGAATGCTTTTGTGGTTATGATCTTATTTGTTTATTTGATTAACTACTTAATTATTTTGATAAGGCATGATAACTGGAAGCATTGAGAGATGAATATGTTGAGATATGATTAAGCATTTTTTATGTTTACAAGATTGAAGTTATTTACTGTTAATTTGTCATAACAGTCAAACCGGTTGATGTTGGTAATCTTTGAGATATTATCTTGATTGAGTTATTTGTTGATAATTTTATTTTTGAGTTTGGAAGTTTGTTTCAGTTTTTTCAATATACTGATTCACCCCCCTCTCAGTCTTCTACCAGATACTTATTCTTTCAGCATACCATCAATTGGTATCAGAGCGTCTCAGATCCTCTCTAACCTAAAGCCTAACAACTTGAGGAAAAGATCTTGTAGATCATGATGAAGAAAGAAGGTCCGAAGTTCAACAAAGATAACTATAGGATATGGAGTGACAGAATGAAGATTTGCATTAAGAGTCTTGGTAGTCAGTATTGGGAACATGTAGAAACTAAGTATACTGCAACTACTTGAACTCTGACTGATGATCAGAAGAAAGAACAACAAGAGAATCATCAAGCATTAGAGGCTATTATCAGTTCCATGTCTAGTGTTGAATATGTAGATATTCATGGTCTTGAAACTACATATAAAGTATGGAAAAAACTTGAAGAGATTTATAGCAGTGATGAACATGTTAAGATTGCTAAAGAGGAGAGTTTAAGTGGAAAGTTTGATGACATGAGAATGTCTGAAGGTGAGAATATCCAACAGTATGGTCAAAGGATAAAAGAGATAGTTGGTGAAATAAAGAGTGCAAGAGGGAAAGTGGAAGATGTCACAGTGATCAGTAAGGTACTGAGAACCCTGCTATCGGTCTATGCTATCCGAGTTGCAAATATTCAAGAGTTGAAATCCATTGACAAAACAAAGGTAACTCTTGACTCTATCATTGGAAAACTTACTGCTTTTGAACTAAATGGCTATGATGGTACTGTACAAAAATTAGAATATGCATTCAGAGCTTCTGTCTCTAACCCATCTATGAGAAGAAGTAGAGATATCGGCCATATCTATGAATCTAGATACAACAGAGATGTTGATGATGAAGATAGTTTAGTGGAGCTTCAAGCATTGTTGGCAAAACGACTGCCTAGAGGCACTGGGAAATACAGAGGTAAGCTACCATTGAAATGTTTTGCTTGCAATAAGATTGGTCATATAGAAGCTAATTGCCCTAATGGTGAAATTGAATACAAGAGAGACAAATTCAAGAAGGGTAAAGGCAAGAGAGATTGTCTTATTGTTATTGATAGTGGTATTACTGATGAAGAATCTGATGATGATTCTAGTGAAGTTATTGTGTTTGTAGCTATTAAGGAAGAGATATCAGATCAGAAGGCACTAGTGTCCAGGATGGATAATGTTGGCATTATGTGAACCGATATGAGGACATGATGACATTGTATGTTGTCATTGATGTCAATATGTTGAAGAAGAGAGAACCGGTATAACATTTTGAACCGGTATATGTGCCAAAGTGAAGCGGTGTGTTTGTTCAAGGTGAACTGGCATGTGGTAATGGGAACCGATACATGGAAGCTTTGTATGACTACCGGTTGGTAGTCTCAACTTTAGGGTTTCCGATTGAAGTGGCCTGTGTGACTCAACCGGTGACTTTGTGTGATGAGTTAGCATTATAACGAAGAACATATCGTTTTGCCACGTCAGCCTTGTGCGCGTGAAGGATCTTGCATGAAGGAGATTGTCCCTATCTACCTCGAGAATGTGCAAAGTCTGTAAATGATGAAAACGTGTGATGGGTTATCAGCCGCCATGAAAGCGGTGGAAAACGAACGATGGAGAATGTCTTGAGATTGGTTCAAGACTATTGCATTTAATGCAATGTGCTCAACGGTCAGGATTGAACCGTTAACAGGTTTAGTGTTTAGGGTTTATGCTACCGACCTATTTGTTTCCTATAAGGTCGATGTTGTGTTTCTTTCTGAGGTTGTTGAAAAAAGTTGTGTGTGTATCCAAGAGAAGAGATACATGATTCTTGTCAGACCAGAGGAGAGAAGTGATACCTGCAGAGTGTAAGTGCAAAAGGTGAAGAGGAGCTAAAGCGGATCTGCATTGGCATTAAGTGTTGTTACCAGATCATTGTAATACCTGTTGATCTCTAACCACTTCAACAGTTGGGAAATCCCTTAACAGGGTAGCTTTAACCGACTTACTGTAAATCCTTTAATAGGGTGACTCAAAACCATTGAATTCTTGAAATCCTCTAACAAGGTAACTTTTAACAGGGTTTAACCCTTAACCGGGTATTCTAGCCATCCCTTAATCGGGTGATCCCTAACAGGATTGGTTCCTAACAGAACCTATTGTATCAGTCTTTAACTGGACAAGGCTTCTAACAGAGCGGACTTCTAAAGAGTTCAAAAAAAGCTTGTGGGTATTCATCCCCACTGTGGTTTTTCCCAATTGGGTTTCCACGTGAAAAATTTGTGTGTCATGTGTGGTGTTATTCATGTGATGGTTTAAGTGATTTGTGTCTGAAGGTAAATCATGTTGATCTAGCTGTTTATATATCTTTGATGATAGATTACATGTTCATGCACTAGGGTGAAATGGAAATGAAGTAGTAGATTGTATGAAAAGGTAAGTGTCAACTGGTTTATGCTTGTCTCGGTTATTCTGGGTTTTGCCGGTTGTACTCTGTTTAAGACTAGTGTTACTGTTTGTCTGCCAAAGCACAGTGTCTGCTGACAAACCGGTTTAGGATTATGTTTTTGTCTGTATTGATTCACCCCCCCCCCTCTCAATACTGGTTTGGTACTATCCATTCATCATTGAGTTATCAATTGGTATTAGAGCGTCCTCTAGGTCCTCTGTGTTATAAGCTTAACCACTTGAGGAAAAGATCCTTGTCTAATGATGAAGAGGGAAGGTCCAAAGTTCAACATAGATAATTTCAATATATGGAAAGACAGAATGAAGATATGCATCAGAAGCATGTGTGCTCAACACTAGAGCTATGTTGAGAATTCTTATGTTGACCCTACTGGTACTCTCACAGATGACCAAAAGAGAGAGATGCAGGAGAATGGGCAAGTCATGGAAGCCCTAATTAGTAGTTTATCTGACATTGAGTTTATTTATGTCCAAGATAAAGTAAATCCCAAAGAAGTATGGGACACTCTTGAAAATATCTATGGCAATGATGAGCATGTAAAACAAGCTAAGGAAGAAAGCCTTAGAGGAAAGTTTGATGACATGCAGATGGTTGAAGGTGAGACCATTCAACAGTAAGGAATAAGAATCAAAACTATTGTCGGAGATATCAAGAGTGCAGGTGGTAAAATGGAAGATTTCACTGTGGTAAGCAAAGTCTTGAGATCCTTATTACCGGTCTATGCAATAAGGGTTGCTGCTATTCAGGAGTTGAGATCAATAGACAAAACTAAGATATCCCTAGACTCCATCATTGCAAAGTTGACAGCCTATGAGCTAAATAGTTTTGATGACAGTCTTCAAAAGACTAAATCAACTTTTAAAGCTTCTGTTGTACCATCCAGAAAAGAAAAAGAAGCAGTTGATGAAGGTGTCATAGATGAGGAGTCAGAAGATGAAGAAAATGAAGATATTGTGTTTGTTGATGTCAAGGAAGATGTGTCAAACAAGAAGGCTCTTGTCTCCCGCTTTGATAATTCTAATGAGTGGATTATTGACAATGGTTGTTCTCACCATATGACTAGTGACCAGAGCAAGTTTCTATCCTTGGAAGAGTATGATGGTGGTGTGGTTCACTTTGGTAATGATGCACCATGTATGGTCAAAGGTAGAGGGTCCATCTCTATGAATGGAAAGAGTAGTGCTGACAATGTGTATTGGGTTGATGGTCTCAAACACAACCTTTTGAGTGTTGCCTAGTTGAATGATAGTGGTCTCACTCTAGAATTCAAGAATGGAGTGTGCAGAATCAAAGGAAAGAATGGTGAATTGGTGGCCACCGGTATGCAGACCAAAGGTAACCTATTTCAGCTGAAAGCAAATATAAGTACATGTCTTATGGCTAAATTTGATGATAGCTGGATATGGCATAGGAGACTCTGCCATGTAAACTTTGATAACATTGTGAAGGCCAGTAAGATCAAGGCAGTTAGAGGGTTGCCAGTGCTGAGCAAACCGGAAAATACCTTGTGCAGAGAGTGTCAACTGGGGAAAATGTCTTCCTCAACTTTTAAAGGTAAACCTTTCACTGCTGACAATTTGCTTGATCTTGTGCATACTGATTTGTGTGGCCCTATGAAAACTAGGAGTGTGCAGGGTGATAGGTACTTCATGATTCTCACTGATGACTGCTCAAGAATGATGTGGGTCACATTCTTGAAAGATAAGTTTGAAGCTTTTGTAGAGTTGAAAGCTTTCAGAGCATTAGTGGAGAAGGAAAGTGGTAAAAGGATCAAGTGCTTGAGAATTGATCAAGGAGGGGAATTCACTTCTGGTGAATTCAACAAGTATTGTGAAGAACATGGCATCAAGAGGCAACTGTCTACCCCCCAGACTCCATAGCAGAATGGCCTAGCAGAAAGGAATAATCAGACTGTGGTTGAAGCAGCAAGAACAATGTTGATTCAAGGAAAGGTTGCTCACACCTTTTGGAGAGAAGCAGTGAGCACTGTAGTCTACACAATGAACCGGGTACTCATCAAGAAAGGTAAGGATAAAACTCCTTATGAGTATTGGACCGGTAAGACACCTATGGTTAGCTACTTTAGAGTGTTTGGTAGCAGATGTTACATCAAGAGGAGTGAACACCAGAGAAAATTTGATGTGAAATGTGATGAGGGAATATTCCTAGGGTATTCCACCAAGAGCAAAGCTCTCAAGTGTTTCAATAATAGGACTCAGAGAATTATGGAAAGCATCAATGTAAGAGTTGATGAAACCTTTGAGAAAACTGAGGAAACCGGCAGTGAGCAAGCGGTAAATGAACCAGTTGTAACCTTTTAGGAACCGGTTGCCAGTCAACCAAGTACTAGTAACAATGTTCCTTCACCGGTAGATGTAGATGTTGATACTGATGGAGATGAGGATGAAGAAGAAAAGCAAGAGGAATCTATTAAGACCATTCCTCGGTATGTTAAGTTGAATCATGATCCTAAGCAGATCATAGGAGATAAGGATGCAACAATCCTTACAAGAAGAAAGGTCAGAGAAAACTCATGTATGATCTTTGAATTTGAGCCTAAATCATTCAAAGAGGCACATAAAGATGAAGACTGGTTCAAGGCAATGGAAGAGGAACTTGACCAGATAGAGAGAAATGGTGCATGGTCTTTGGTACCCAGACCGGAGCATAAAAATGTCATCGGTACCAAATGGGTTTTCAGAAATAAGCTGAATGAGGATGGCACAGTGATTAGAAACAAAGCTAGACTAGTGTGTAAAGGATATGCCCAAGAAGAAGGAGAAGACTACGGAGAAACCTATGTTCTTGTAGCCAGATTGGAAGGAGTTCATATGCTTCTTGCATATGTAGCTTTTAAAGGATTCAAAGTATATCAAATGGTTGTAAACTTTGTATTCCTAAATGGTGTACTTGAAGAGGAGGTGTATATAGAGCAACCAGATGGGTTTGCCCTATCTGAAGACAGTGACATGGTGTGTAGGCTACATAATGTCTTATACGATCTAAAGTAGGCACCTAGAGCATGGTATGAATGACTGCACTTCCATCTTGTGAAGATTGGATTTGAGAGAACAAGCAAAGATAGCAATATCTACTTGAAGTCTGAAGGAGATCAGATCCTGATCTGTGAGGTATTTGTTGATGACATTATCTTTGGTGGAGATGACAAGATGAGTCATGAGTTTGCAGATGAGATGAAGAAAGAGTTTGAGACGTCACTCATAGGGGAGATTAAGTTCTTCATTGGACTGCAAATTTAGCAGATGAAAGATGGAATCTTTATCACTCAGTCCAAGTATGTCAAAGAGGTGTTGAAGACCTTTGGCATGGAAGATAGCAAACCGGTTGGTACATCGATGGTGACCGGTTGTAAACTATCCAAAGAGGATGACTCAACATTGGTTAATGAGAAGGAATACCGATCAATGATTGGTAAGTTGCATTATGTAGTGCATCACAGACCAGATATTGCACATGTAGTTGGCATTACTGTAAGGTTCCAGAAAAGTCCAAGAGAATCCCACTTGGTTGTAGTCAAGCGGATTCTTAGGTATCTGAAGGGAACTATTGATTATGGATTGTAGTATCCATATAGCAAGGATTTCAACTTGAAAGTATTCACAGATGCTGATTGGGCAGGTAATGTGGACGACCGGAAGAGCACAACCGGTGGTGCATTTTTTCTCGGTGGTAGACTAGTCTCATGGATGAGTAAGAAGCAGAGTTGTATCTCTCAGTCTACAGCGGAAGCAGAGTATGTTGCAGCTTTCATGAACTGCACTCAGACAATTTGGATGAAGCATGTATTAAATGGCTTCAAAGTTCCTGTATTTGAACCGGTAAGTATATTTTGTGATAATACTAGTGCAATTAACATCTCCAAGAATCCGGTTTTACATTCTAGAACCAAGCACTTTGAGCTTAAGTATCATTTCTTGAGGTAAAAGGTTCAGAACAAAGAGATTGCATTGGAACATGTTTCCAGTAAGGAGCAGTTAGCAGACATATTTACCAAGCCTCTCCCAAAGGCTACAGTTATGTACTTAAGAGGTGAATTAGGGGTGCTACCCCTTCAGGAGGTAAACTAAAGGTATATGTTCCACATCAGTCAAGTATTGCATAGTCAAATTTTTCTTCAGGATTGATGTGTTGAAGAATGCTACTCCTCAGGGGGAGCAGCATAATGGAACAGGGAAGCTTGTGCCTTCACTTTGGCATTGTTGTCAAAGGGGGAGAAGAAGTGAAGCGGAGAGATATCTTTGTATATTGCCATCAATGCCAAAGGGGGAGATTGTTGGCATTATGTGAACCGGTATGACATGATAACATTGTATGTTGTCATTGATGTCAATATGTTGAAGAAGAGAGAACTAGTATAACATTGTGAACCGGTATATGTGCCAAAGTGAAGCAGTGTGTTTGTTCAAGGTGAACCGACATGTGGTTATGGGAACCGGTACATGGAATCTTTGTATGACTACTGGTTGGTATTCTCAACTTCAAGGTTTCCGGTTGAAGTGGCCTGTGTGACTCAACCGATGACTTTGTGTGATGAGTTAGCATTATAATGAAGAACAGATCATGTTGCCACATCAGCCTTGTGCGCGTGAAGGATCTTGCATGGAGGAGATTGTCCCTATCTACCTCAGAAATGTGTGAAGTCTGTAAACGGTGAAAATGCGTGATGGGTTATCAGCCACCATGAAAGCGGTGGAAAATGAATGATGGAGAACATCTTGAGATTGGTTCAAGACTGTTGCATTTAATGCAATGTGCTCAATGGTCAGGATTGAACCGTTTGAATTGCTTAACCTAACAGGTTTAGGGTTTAGGGTTTATGCTACCGACCTATATGTTTCCTATAAGGTTGATGTTGTGTTTCTTTCTGAGGTTGTTGGCAAAAGTTGTGTGTGTGTATCCAAGAGAAGAGATACGTGATTCTTGCCAGACCAGAGGAGAGAAGTGATACTTGCAGAGTGTAAGTGTGAAAGGTGAAGAGGAGCTAAAGCAGATCTGCATTGGCATTAAGTGTTGTTACAAGATCATTGTAATACCTATTAATCTCTAACCACTTCAATAGTTGAGAAATCCCTTAATAGGGTAGCTTTAACCAGCTTACTGTAAATCCTTTAACAAGGTGACTCAAAACCATTGAATTCTTGAAATCCTCTAACAAGGTAACCTTTAACGAGGTTTAACCCTTAACCGGGTATTCTAGCCATCCCTTGTCCGGGTGATCCCTAACAGGATCGGTTCCTAACAGAACCTATTGTATCAGTCTTTAACCGGACAAGGCTCCTAACAGAGCGGACTTCTAAAGAGTTCAAAAACAGCTTGTGGGTATTCATCCCCACCGTGGTTTTTCCCAATTGGGTTTCCACATGAAAAATTTGTGTGTCATGTGATGGTTTAAGTGATTTGTGTCTGAAGGTAAATCATGTTGATCTAGCTATTTATATATCTTTGATGATAGATTACATGTTCATGCACTAGGGTGAAATGGAAATGAAGTAGTAGATTGTATGAAAAGATAAGTGTCAACCAGTTTATGATTGTCTCGGTTATTCTAGGTTTTGCCGGTTGTACTCTGTTTAAGATCGGTGTTACTGTTTGTCTGCCAAAGCATAGTGTCTACTGACAAACCGGTTTAGGATTGTGTTTTTGCCTGTATTGATTCACCCCCCCACCCCTCTCAGTACCGGTTTGGTACTATCTGTTCATCATTGAGTTATCATATAACTCTAATGATTGAATCATTGATAGTGGTTGTTCACATCACATGACTGGTGATTGGAGAAAATTTCTTTCCTTGAAGGAATTTGATGGCGGTGTTGTCAGATTTGGCAATGACTCACCCTGTATGGTTAAAGGTAAGGGAGTTATTCCTTTTAATGGGAAGAGCAGTGTTGATGATGTCTATTAGATTGAAGGCCTAAAGCACAATCTTCTGAGTGTGGCACAACTTAATGACAGAGGATACCCACTGGAGTTTAGAAATGGTATGTGCCAAATCTTTGATAAAAAAGGTGAATTGATTGCAACCAAAAAACGGACTAGAGGTAATCTATTTCATCTTAATCCTAAAGTTAGCAACTGTTTGATTGCAAAGATAGATGATAGATGGTTTTGGCATAGGAGATTTTATCATATAAACTTTGATAACATTGTTAAAGTAAGAAAGTCTAAGACAGTAAGAGGTCTACTTCAGATAGACAAACCAGTTAATGCTTGTTGTAAAGAATGTCAGTTAGGAAATATGACTTCTTCAACTTTCAAGAACAAGTCCTTCTCAGCAGAGCACTTGTTAAATTTGGTTCATACAGATCTATGTGGACCAATAAGAACAAGAAGCATTCAAGGTGATAGATATTTCATGATCTTCACTGTTGATTGTTCAAGGATGATGTGGGTCACATTCTTGAAGGATAAAAATGAAGCTTTTGGTAAATTCAAGGCATTCAGAGCCTTAGCTGAGAAAGAGAGTAGCAAAAAGATAAAATGTCTGAGAACAGATCAAGGCAGTGAATTCACTTCTGAGGAATTCACTAAGTATTGTGATGAGAATGGTATCAAGCGGTAGCTTTCTGCACCAAGGATGCAACAACAGAATGGTATAGCAGAGAGGAACAACCGATTAGTGGTTGAAGCAGCTAGAACTATGTTGATACAAAGAAATGTGGTGAAAACATTTTGGAGAGAAGCTGTAAGGACAATGATCTACACAATGAACTGAACTCTGGTGAAAAGAGGTAAGGACAAGACACCTTATGAATATTGGTATGGAAGATCACCTAATGTTAGTTATTTTAAAATATTTGGTAGCAAATGTTTTATTTAAAGAGGTGATTACATAAGCAGGTTTGAAGCTAAGAGTGATGAAGGCATATTTCTTGGCTATTCCACCAAGAGTGATGATGTTCATGTAGATGAATGTCCTGAAATTTTAGAAGGAACCAATTCAGAGAGAAAGGATGAAGATCCTTGCATTTTGCTTTTGGAACTTGAAACTGTTAAATCAGAAACCGGTAAAGCAAACCCTGATGTACTTGTTCAACCGGAACAAATAAATTCAAGAAGCTAAACCTGAAGAGAATGATCATGTTATTCCTAGATATGTGAGACTGAATCACAATCCTGAGCAGATTATTGGGGATAAGGATGCTAGAGTACTAACTGGAAGGAGAATTATAGAGAACTCTGGCATGATCTCCACCATTGAACCTATAAGTGCTAAGGAGGCATTTGGTGATGATTATTGGGTTAAGGCAATGGAAGAGGAATTGGATCAAATTGAGAAGAACAACACTTGGACCCTGGTACCCCGACCGGTAAACAAGAATGTTGTAGGTACTAAATGGGTGTTCAGAAACAAGTTAAATGAAGATGGTGTTTTAGTTCGCAACAAGGCAAGATTAGTTTGCAAGGGTTATGCACAAGAAGAAGGAGAAGATTATGGAGAAACTTTTGCTCCAGTAGGAAGACAAGAAGGAGTTAGAACATTACTTGCATTTGCAGCCCATAAGAAGTTCAAGGTATACCAGATGGATGTTAAGTTTGCATTTTTGAATGGGATATTGGAAGAAGAGGTTTATATAGAGCAACCTAATGGTTATGCATTGACAGATAAGAAAGGCATGGTATGCAGATTACATAAAGCTTTATATGGATTAAAGCAGGCACCCAGAGCATGGTATGAATGAATTCATACACATCTGATGAAGATAGGCTTTGCAAGAACCAGTGATGACAACAACATTTATCTCAAGTCTGAAGGAGATGAAATACTGGTCAGTGAAGTATTTGTTGATGACATTATATTTGGAGGTATTGGTGTCATGAGAAAAAGTTTTGCAGATGAAATGAAAAATGAGTTTGAGATGTCATTAGTAGGGGAAATAATAAATTTCATAGTCTTGCAGTTATAGCAAATGAAGAATGGTATTTTCATTACTCAATCAAAGTAAGTGAAAGAAGTCTTGAAGATGTTTGGCATGAGTGACTGTAAACCAGTTGGAACTCTAATGATTACAGGTTGTAAGTTGTCCAAGGAAGATGCATCTAAGTCTGTAGATGAAAAGCAATACAGATCAATGATTGGCAAATTACACTATGTTGTTCATTGTCGACTGCATATTGCCCATGTGGTTGGTATAATTGCTAGATTTCAGAAAAATCCAAAGGAAGCACGTCTGATAGCAACCAAGAGAATTTTTAGATATCTGAAAGGTACAATTGACTATGGGTTATGGTATCCCTATGGACGAAACTTTGATTTGAAGGCATACACTGATGCTGATTGGGCAGGAAATGTTGATGACTGGAAAAGTACTAGCAATGGAGCATTCTTTCTAAGAGGAAGGCTAGTTTCATGGAGTAGTAAGAAGAAGAGTTGTACATCACAATCTACTGCTGAAGCTGAGTATGTAGCAGCTTATATGAATTGCACACAAGCTATTTGGATGAGGCACATTTTGGAAGGTTTTAAGATGAAGATCTCATAACCTATACAGATTTTGTGTGATAATACAAGTACAATAAATATTTCTAAGAATCCTGTTTTGCACGCAAGGACTAAGCACATTGAATTGAAGTATCACTTTTTGAGGGAAAAATTTCAAAGTAAAGATGTTATCTTAGAGCATGTTTCTACCCAGGAGCAGCTTGCAGATATCTTTACCAAACCTCTACCTAAGACCACTTTTGAGTATCTTAGAAGTCAGTTAGGAGTTGTCCCTCTTCATGAAGTCAGTTGAGCATGATGTTGATTGCATCAGTCCCTGAATTACTTGCAAAATCTTACATGGATTGATGTTTTTGGAAGTGGATGTATTCCACGGGGGGAGCATCAAGTTGCAGTATGTTGATACACAGTGATAATTTGGAATTACATGTTTTACTTTCAATTTGGCATTGTTGTCAAAGGGGGAGAAGAATTATGTGGTTGAGGAGAAAATTATGTGTCCGATTAAGTGAACCAACGACAGACTGAAGACAGAAAGAGCATGGTTACTTGGTAATGTAAACTAGGATTCCTATTCACCAATCCACAACAACAATCAGAGGCGTTGATATTTGTATTGCCATCAATGCCAAAGGGGGAGATTGTTGGCATTTTGCATATAGATTGCATTAATGAAATGTTGTCATTGATGTCAATTGAACTGATGAATGGTATTCATGATATTGTTGATGTTATTGTTGTTATTGCTATTGTCTTGTAACTGGTATGATAAACTTTGAGGAAGATGTTGTAACCGGTATATGGTAGTTTGTAAGTTGAATCGGTGTAAAGGGTTAAATCTTTCTATGTTATGTAACCGGTAAACCCTACCAGTTGTTTTCTATTAAACCATAACCAATCAAGTTTGTTGGTTTAAGATCTAATGTTGAGCGGTAATGATGGAGACACATGTGATCATTGAATGAGGATAAGTTCAGATTGATTTGGCACGTTTGTTGTCTTGGAAAGGAGCAAAGTGGATTGCATCTAATGCATAGCGCGTGATGAGTTACAAAGCCCGATGAAGCGGTGATCATGGAGCGGTTGGAATTTTCTTGATTAATATGAAGAGATTGTTATGATTTCTAATGATCAAGATTGTACTGACTTGTTTGTAATCTCGATGATGATAATTAAGTTTTTGTTGTGTTACCGCCCTAGTTGATTTGTATTTAAGGTTGATGATATTGTTTTGTTAAGAGTTGGCAAAGTTGACAAGATTTCCAGAAACCAGTTGAGTGTGTGGTTGCCTAACCGGTGGATGGATCTGCAGTTTGAGTAAAGGAAGATTGAATCTTAAGAAGGATCTGATCAAGCAGATGTAGTGTTATTCAGATAGATCAAGAAAACCTGTTGTTTTCTAACAATTACAACAGAAATTGAAATCCTCTAACAAGGTGGTCCATTAATTTGGATTCTCAAATCCTCCAACTTGGTTACTCCTAATAGGCTATTGTGCTTTTCATCAAGGCATATTTGTAAATCCTTTAACCGGGTGATTCCTAACAGAATCAGTTTTTAACAAGATTTATTGTAAAAGCTTTAACAGGCTTGGCTCCTAAGAGGGGGAACTTCAAAAGAGTTCAGATAGCTATCCTTGTGAGTCTCATCTCGCCGTGGTTTTTACCTATTTGGGTTTTCCACGTATAAACATTTGTGTCAAGTGGTGAATGCTTTTGTGGTTATGATCTTATTTGTTGATTTGATTAACTACTTAACTATTATGATAAGGCATGATAACTGCAAGCATTGAGAGATGAATATGTTGAGATATGATTAAGAATTTTTTATGTTTACAAGGTTGAAGTTGTTTATTGTTAAGTTGTGATAACAGTCAAACCGGTTGATGTTGGTTGATGTTGGTAATCTTTGAGATATTATCTTGACTAAGTTATTTGTTGATAAGTTTACTTTTGAGTTTGGGAGTTTGTATCAGTTTTTTAGTATACTGATTCACCCCTCCCCTCTCAGTATTCTACCAAATACTTATTCTTTTATCATACCATCATAATCTTCAAATACTTTGCTACAATACTTGCCTCCATTATCATATTTGAGACACTTCAACTTTTTTCCTGTCTCATTCTCAACCAAAGCTTTCCATTTCTTAAAAGTTTCAAAAACATCTGATTTCTGTTTTAGAAAATATACCCATGTTTTTCTAGTTGCATCATCTATAAAAATAACATAATAACAAGAGCCACCAAGAGATGATACTTGAGCCGATCCCCATACATCTTAATGCACAAGCTCTAATTTCTCACTCTTCTTCTCTTTCCCAACCTTGAGAAATCTAACTCTTTTTCATTTACCATAAACACAATTTTCACATAATTCTAAATCTGCTTCAATCCTGGCAACAAATTTTCAGAGTGAAGAATTTTCATCCCTTTCTCACTCATGTGTCAATGTCTATGGTGGCACAGTTTTGAATCTGTACTTGCAACATCTTTTTTAGTTGTCCCTGTAGCAACTTTTTCTGTAGCAACTAAGGTAGAATAAGTATTACCAATACATAAATACAATGTGCCTACCTTTGCACCTTTAGCTACTACTAATGCACCTTTAGTGACCTTCCAAAAATTGTCTATAAACGTAACTATGCAGCCTTCATTGCCCAGTTGTCCTGCAGAAATTAAATTTCTTCTTAAATTAGGAACATGCCTTAGCTCCTACAACAACCAGTCATTTTCATTACGCAATTTGATCTTTATCTTGCATTTTCCAACAATATGTCAAGGCTCATTATCACCTAAATATACCTGTCTAAAATCACCTTGAACATAATCTAGAAAATATTTTTTATGAGGTGTGGCATGAAATGAAGCCCTTGAATCTATTACCCAAGAACCATTAACATTATCTAAACACATAATCAAGGCATCTTGTAAAGTATTACTTAAAACATTAGCTTCCTTACTATCATCTTCATTTCCATCTCCTTGTTTTTTTTTTCGAGACCAACAATCTTTCTTTAAATGTCTTGGCTTTCCGCAATACCAACAATCCTTTCTTCCTCTGGATTGAGAGCATCCTTTCTTTGACTTCCCTCGTGACTTCTCACGCCTAGGGCCTTTTCCTCTTTCCTTTGATCTTCCCCTGTTCTCTACATTCAAGACAATACCTAATGAAGTTGAAGTCTCACCTATGCTTTTCCGTCGCATTTCCTCACTTAGGATAACACCAATAACATCATCAAATTTCAAAATATTTGAACCAGAGACAGAGTTACTTACAACCATAACCAAGCTATTCCAACTTTCTGGCAAAGAACATAAAATTAAGAGAGCCCTAACCTCTTCAACAAAGTTAACTTTTACAGAAGTCAATTGGTTGGTAATTGTATTAAATTCATTTAAATGATTTGCTACAGATCCTCCCTCACTCATTTTCATTATAAACAAATGCTTCATAAGAAATACCTTATTCGAAGCTGAGGGTTTCTCATACTGTTTATCTAGTGTCGCCATTAGATCTGAAGTCATTTTTTTTATATATATTAAATACTACAGATGGCACAAGGCACAACCGAATGGTTCCCAGTGCCTTTCTATCCATAATATCTCAATCTTCATCTAACATCGTGGTCGGTTTCTTTGACTTTCCTTCCAGTGGTCGCCATAGATCCTTTTGATACAGGTAATCCTCCATCTGCATTTTTTATAATTGATAATTCTGTCCATTGAACTTCTCGACCTTAAATTTGGTTTCTTCCATTGCTCCCCCTCAAATCTAAAAGTCCCTGCCAGTTTACAGAAATACACGACTCTAATACCAATTGTTAGGGTTTAGGAAAATCTGGAGAAAATACAAATTAACAATTATATGCATATACAAACACAAAAGATGAAGAAAAATTCATAACATAGATAACACAAAGATTTAATGTGGTTCACCCAAGATGGTCTACATCCACAAAACATAGCCATCCAATCTTTTCTTATTATCCAGTAAATCAGTACAACACAATTACAATGCCTTATGCATTCCAGTCGCTTATAACATGTAATTTTAGGGCAACATACAAAGTTGGCTAACAAAGAATAATCCTAACCCTAAAGGCATATTCTCGTGATCTTCTTCCCATACACGTATTCGTGTACTCGTATTTTTGTACATACAATAAATACCTCCATATGTGGATAGGGCTCAAAAAGAGCTTTCCAACGATATATGGTTTGCACGATTTTGACTCTGTATGCTCAAGTTATGAGCAGAATACCAACCCCCTCTTTTAGGGCACAAAGAGGGTCAAAGAAGGGCCATGGATGTTGACTATACTGCTGACGTTAGCAGTTGGAAAAGCTGCTGAAGGTACTTTGACTTCTTTTAATTGATTAAAAAATTAATCTTTTTGAAATAACTTACATCCACTTGATTTTTTTTTTTAATTAAAAATCCAGCAATGAATTTTATTTTTTTTACCAACCAATTGATTTTTTTTTGGAAAATATTTCTGACGCAGGTGCGGGTACGACTATACGGATTTTTGTGCCTAAAAAAATGTGCAATTTGACCGAGAATAAGCAAATTATATATCAAAATCCATGGAATCGGCCTTCTAAATCCAATCTGTGAGGTCCTTTTGGGCCCA
The DNA here is from genome assembly GCF_030272615.1 of Cryptomeria japonica. Classification (NCBI taxonomy): domain Eukaryota; kingdom Viridiplantae; phylum Streptophyta; class Pinopsida; order Cupressales; family Cupressaceae; genus Cryptomeria; species Cryptomeria japonica. Next base: position 624,133,732 of record NC_081414.1, on the reverse strand, counting down.
AAAGCAACGAATTTTTAGGGACTCTCTAGAACAGAGAAAAACCCTCGAACTTCTAACCCTTGCAAAATGGACTCTGTATAATGGATTTCAGCAAAACGAAAGGCGATCCTGACTTTCTTGAGCCTTCTAGAACTGATGCTGAGCTCCAAAATAACCCAAGGTGAACATTTTTTATGTAAATGCAAATAATCTCCAAAAAAGCGAAAATGAATCTTCGGATTTGGTGCTCTGATACCATGTTAGAATTCGTGAAATGTGAATACCACAAGCCCAGTTATATCCTACAAGAATACCTATCACACATAAAGAGAAAATTGAACAACAAAATAATTGAAGACAAATAACAATAAGTGAATTGCTTGTATTGCTTGATTACAAAAAGGATATGACATCCTTATAAAGAAATCTAACTCTAAAGATAGAAACCCTATATAACGGAGTCTACAAGATAGATTGAGATTTAAATGCATGAGTCAGTCATGCATGCACAAAAAACATAATAGACTAATTAATGCATGAAACTCTCAAAAATCTAAACATAGTTTGTTTTTCCTAGTTTGCATTATGCATGGAGATAAATATTAATTAATTATTTATAATTAATTAATTAACTAACTAACAAATGCCAATAATTAATAACCAAGGCATCGATTATTTAGTGAATTAATATAATTAAATAAATAATTAATATATGAATTATTTATTTCAACAAGTTCATCATCAACAGCTAGCAATTAGCAATCATCTTTAATCACACAGTCTGAGTAAGGTTCGCATATTAAGCCCCTTTGCTTTTGTCGTTACATGCACCTTCCTTCTCGATAGCGACATATCCACATTAGAACCAAAAGGAAGAGCATTGAGGTCTAACTGAAGAAGTGATGGATGGTTTACATATATTTTACACTTTGTTTTAGTTACTTTATTGGTAGGATTGGGAAAGGTTAACACGTTAGATTAAGTTTAGTGATTAGCTTAGTTTCATTTCTTTCATGTTTCTGGTTTTTAAACTGATTAATCGCCCTTTTTCTTGATCTACACTTTCTATAAAGCAAGTCTTTCATTCATTGTAAGTGTAACTTCAATATTGAATCTTCAATTCTTTTGTGCAATAATACAGAATTCTCTGGTTGTTATAGAGCATACAATCTTCGCTTGATCTCTTTTGTGTGATAGGTATTTTTTCTTGTAGATGATTCTTGGCTCCTATGGTTGATCATCATCTTCTACATGGTATCATATCTTTTTTGTCAAGTTCTTGTCTGCATGCTTGAGGGATTCAACCTAAGGTAAAAATTTTTTTGCATATTTAGTTCTATAAACACCTATTTTTGTCCATCCAACTAAATGTATTTTATATTTTAATTATCATTCATCCAACTATTAATCAAATTCACATATAATTAATCCTTTCTCCTTTTTCAATTACTAGTTAAATTAATATTTAATTAATTCATCTTAACCCTCAAGTCTACTTTTAATTAAATAAATTATTTGATTTTTATTTGATTTAATTCACTTAACCAAATTCAGACAATTAATTAAATAAATAAAGCATAATTGTTTAACTAACTCCCCTCAAACCTCATATTTGACATTTAAATCAATAAATATCTATTTAACTTCCTAAATCCCTCACCCACTTGTGCTTTCTAGAAAATGCAAGTTGCACACTAGCCCTTCTCCTAATCATGTCTAAACACCTATTATTAGCCTAATAACCCTCTAAGTGTTTGCACATTCCTAAACTAAGGGATTACTGAAGAGTCACTTCTCAAAACATCTAAGGCTCTTACAAAGCATTAAAAGACTTCTCCCTTCCACAAGCTTAACTACATGGGTTTTTGACCAACCTAACCCACATTTAACCCTTGAACATTCCCCTAACCCTTGGTTAAAGGCTTGTCCCTTAACCTAACCATCCATGGTAACCCTCAAGTCCCCTCAAGCCTTAAAGGCTTTGAACAATCTAACCCTTTAACCCTTGCACATGCCTTTACCCCTTGGATAAAAGATTTAACCATTAACCTAACCATCCATTGTAACCTTCATGTCTCTTCAAGCATTTAATGCTTTGTCCCTCTCCTCTCAAGCCTTCCCTTGTTGACACTTTTCAACATGTGATTGGATTGAAGGGGAGCACATGGATTGAGGATCAACACTTCCTCAAGTAATCCTAACCCTTCCTCAATAAACTCAATCTCAACCCTTTAGTTGCCCATTTTCTCTATAAATAGGGCTCATTCCTTCATTGTTGAGGGTCACACACAAACATACACACAAGAGTTATCCATGCATTGTTATTTTGTTTAGATTTTGAATGATTTGTATTATGTTTTAGCTCTTCCACTAGTTGAAATTGCTATTTGAGATTAATATTCTATTCACAAGCTTCATCCACACTTCACCTAATCAACCATCTTTCATCCTCCATTCGGCATCCTTTTGTGTTGGTGCTCTTGTTGAGGGCATACTTCACATAGCAATAGAATCTTGGAGAGGAGGAGGACAAGGAAGAGTCGTGGCATAGGGAGCATCATCAGGGAGTAATATTTATTTCATTTTATTTATTTGCTAATTAGCTTCTTGTGTTACTAATCTTATTTGATAATGCTTTGGATGGATTTGTCTTCATGATTTTCTTATTCTTGAAAGCTTGTTACTAACATGATTTCCTATTGGTTTATACTTACCTCCATTTTCACAACATTTCATTTGGTGAACTCGATATGAATTAAAATAAATAAAACTTTCGCATGTTGTTCCCCACAAAGATATTAACTACATAGTAGCTTTAAAATGGAATCTGTAGCATAAAGTTGTGTACTACTGATCTTCAAAAAATATAGTAACTTACATGTTAGATGTTGATAAAATAGGTCTAAAGCCACGATATACATTGTCTACATATTATCATCAAACCACTTGATCCTTTCCAATAGGACACTCTAGCAATTTATTCTTCATTCTGACCGATATGTTGTGGAGGGTTTGAGAAGAAAAAAAAAATCTTTGGGAACATTGTTAGAAATTCCTAAGTTTGCTTTGCTCAGAGGCTAAGCTTAGTTTTCGAGTGTTATGACTTTGGTGAACCTTTTGATGTTGTGGTTCAATAAAATGAAGATATTTTTGTTACTCTCATAGCTATTATTCTCTTCAATTTGATGAAAATTATTAACTCTATTTTGATGAATGAAATGATGAACTTTAAGGAATTTTATATAAAATCGAATAGCTTTTATGTTCGTGTGATTAATGGATGAAGGGTAGGATTTTTATTGTTGAATTTCTCAACTAGGTCATCCAAAAAACTTTCTTGGGTTGAATTAGCATTTTGAAGGGTTTTGTGAAATCAATTGCTTGGTCAAAATTACACAATAAAGAGTGGTGTAAGGTGTTTCCAATCTTGCACTGTGGTATGTTGTCATAGGACTCTTTCTTAGGTAGATTGAATATATCATTTCTTGGTTTGCATTTCAATAGAGTAAATAAGGAAGTTGTACTTCGTATTCAAAATCATTGAGTAGATCTTACACCAGTGGTGCAGGGGAACCTCTTCAACAAGTAATTCATGGATCAAAGGATGAGGATTAGGATCATTTTGAATGTCTTTGGTTTATGCATTTTCATTTTTTGAATAAGGACCCCACCTTGTAAACCAATGTCCCAAATTAGGCATCTTGATAAGCCAATTTGGACAACTTGGTAAATAGGGGTAGAATGATGTTTGTTTTGATGTTTTGAAGGATTTTAGGGTGTGTAGGTGGTGTTTGGTTGATCCAAGTTACGTGGATCCCAAACTTGTTTTGGTTGACAACTTTTGTCAAAAAATGCAATATTTGAAAATGCAACTTTTGTAAGCAAAAGTGCAACATTTTGAAATTCGGTTGATGTAAGCCTCTCAATGGCTCCAACCTCTTCAAAATTATATTGGAAACCATTTGGAGAAGGCCTAGATACCTTTTGGATATGATTACCAAGGTTAGAGTTGTTGGTGATTAAAGTTTGGAAGCATAATAAGACAGAAAACTGAGTTTTTCCCTGAAAAATCTGGTCTTGTTGTTGTTGTGCGTCATTGTATGGATTGGTTCTGATAAATTTGTTCGTGGAGTACATAGAGGATTGAGTTAACTTTGTTTTGTCGGTGGTTTGAGGTCTTGATCCTCTGTGAGGAGTGAGAACCCTCTTATTAACTGACTGTAGCCTGGAAAACTGGGGATTAACTAGGGTTTCACCAAATAATGGCAATATCTTGCACCTCACCCATATAGAAGGTCTTTCTTTTGGTGGAATGCAAGATTAGCCAATGCATTTTAATATTTCCATGGGTATTTGCAGGGAAGGCTTCATTGTGAAGAGTATGAGGCCAACCTAGGTAGGCATCTCCATGTGACTACCTTGGACAAAATTAGGACAGTCACCCTAAAATATCATAGCGGTGGATTCCAGGCATGCAACCCTGGAATTAGAGGTCATTTGTGATCACCCACATGTTCATGAAGTTTTTTTTGTGGTTGAGAGACTAGAAATTAGAGTTGCTTTGTAATTTGAAGCCTATTAGCCCTAATTAGGCCTCTAGGCTTCTAAAGGGTTCAGACCCTTAGATTGCAGATCTCGCTAATCCCTTTTGGGGATAAGTGTAACTTCATAAAGGGTATCTAGAATGGTAAATAGTTTGCCAGGTTGAGTTCAATATTTTGGAGCTAAGGGCAAAGTACCCATCAAAGAGGGCTACTAGCCAAGGGGGTAGGTTTCCAAAGGATGTATAGGGCATTGGTGCCAAAGCCTAAAACCAATGTTTGGAATAGTTCCTAGGTGTCATGAATTGACCAAATCCAAGGCCTCCAAGAGCAAGAGTCATGGAGAGGTGTGTTGGAGATGTTGAAGCCATTTACTCATTTTGAGTAGGTGCTAGTCTTGAGGAGTTGAGAGTAGTTCAAACCCTTAAGGTGTGGAGTCCTTTTTTTGTAGGATCCTTTCTATCTTTTGAAGAGTCTAAACCAAACCTTTTGGGACCTATCCCTAGGTGTGAGAAGGGCTCTGCATCAAGTGGTATCAGAGCTTAGGAGTGTCCTTTGGACCGAAGAAGAAGACAAGATGTCAGAGGAAGAGGGATCCCAAGATCTCCCATCAAGGATGACCAATGTTGAGTTGGTTGTCCTGGTGAAGAAGCAGATGGCAGAGAGCAAAGCAGTCAGGGCCGAGAATCATGCTTTGAGAGATGAAATGGACCAGTTGAAGGGAAAAGTGGAGAGGGGAGAGAGACTCTGGAGGAGTTGAAGAAGGGAGTGAAGAGGAGATCCCTAGGCAGGAAGAACCAGACATTCCTGCAGACCAGAGACCCCTGATGAGTGTCCTCAAGTCCATGGAAAGGAGAACAATGGATGTGAAGTTGAATCTGCCAGTGTTTGCAAGTAAGATGGAACCTTATACAGTGATGGAGTGGATAGACTCTTTGGACAATTTCTTTGAGAGTGAAGACATACCAGAGCACCAAAGGGTGAAAATGGCCCAATCCAAAATGAAAGGGGTTGCACTGACTTGGTGGACTTTCATCCAAGATGAGAGGGTGAAAGAGGGGAAGAGAAGAGTTGCTACTTGGAAGAAGATGATGGCTTTGGTGAAGGAAGCCTATGTTCCAGTGGACTATAATGTCCAATTGCACAAGAGGAGACAGAACTTGAAGCAGAAGGAGATGGATGTGAGTTCCTACACAGAGGTATTCATGAAGTTGTGTGTGAAGACCAAGGTAAAGGAGAGTGAGGATGAAAAAGTAGCGAGGTATCTCAATGGACTGAGATTTACCATCCAAGAAGATTTGAATCTCCACACCCTGGAGACAGTCCAAAAAATGTTTTCAGTTGGCACTTAAGGTGGAGGAGAAGCTAAAGAGAAGGTAAGAACAAAATAGAAGAGGCAAAGGGAGAGAACAAAGAGGGGGAAGAAGCCCTTTCTAAGGCAAAGGAAATGGTTTTGGATACCAAGGTGAGTCTAGTCAAGAAGGCACTAGAGGAGAGAGCAGTTACAACCAAGGAGGAGGCTACAATCAAAGGGAGAACTTTAGGGACAGAAGACCATCCTATAGAGGAAGATCCCAAGGCAGGGGACCTCCTAGATGTTACAACTGCAACCAAGAGGGGCACATGGCCAATAGGTGTCCGGAGAAGGCTACAAGCTCCATGGGAGAAAGGAGGAGCAACTTGGTGCAGGAATCTGATTGCCAAAGTGTGGTAAGTACAAACACCTATCAAAGTGTCAATGCTCCTGATAGCTATGGCTACCCTGAAAGAGGAGAGGCTCTAATGATGAGGAGAGAAGTGACCACCATGAAGGTACCTGATAAGGAGCCCCCACAAAGAAAGTCTCTTTTCAAAACTACCTGTAGGGCAAGAGGAAAGGTATGCAAGGTCCTGATAGACTTCGGGTCTGTTGAGAATTTTGTGTCACTTGAAATGGTAGAGAAGCTTAAATTAAGAAGGTTGCCACATCCTTACCCCTACAAGGTCTCATGGCTCACCCAAGGTCAGCAAGTAGTGGTAGAAGAGCAAGCTTGGGTAGAGTTTTAGATTGGATCCTACAAGGATAGGTTGCTATTTGATGTAGCCAAGATGGATGCATGTCATCTCCTGTTTGGGAGACCATGGCAGTTTGATTTGAAGGCTCGTCATGATGGTGTTAGAAACACCTATTCAATCACCAAAGATGGTAAAGTGATAGAACTTTTACCTCTGATGGAGAATGAGATGGAACCAAAGGGGAAGGATGCCAAAGTGTTGATGGTAGAAGGAAAGCAGTTCATGAAGGAGATTGCAGAAAAAGATACAGTTTGCTATGCCCTCATTCCTAGTTCTAAGGTGACAAAGAAGGAGCAGTTTGCAGAGAGGAAAGAAGGACAGAGGCACATAGACCCTGCAGTCAAACAATTACTTGACAAGTACAAAGGCATCATCTCAGATGGAATGCCAAGGTCCCTGCCACTGGTAAGAGACATAAGTCATTGCATAGATCTGATCCCTAGATCTACCCTACCAAATAAAGTAGCACACAAGCTTACTCCAGACCAAAATGCAGAGATGGCAAGACAAATTGAGGAGTTTCTAGAATCAGGGCTAATTGGCAAAATTTTAAGCCCGTGTGTGATAACCGGTGTCCTTGCACCTAAGAAAGAAGGCACATGGTGTTAGAGTATTCGGGTATTTACTTGATTAATTAAACAATATTTGTTTAATTATTTAAGTTCCATTTATCTCTTTTACACTTAAGCTAACTTTAGGTGCATAATAATTGATTCTTTTATTAATTATTATGTGCAAACCTAGTACCTTTAGGTGCATAATAATTATTATGCCCCTAGTACCTTTTGATGCAAGTATTGTCATTGATGTCAAATTAATTGAAAGCAGGAAGCATCTAAAATGACATCACAGAAAGAATGAAAGTATCTAAAATATATCCTAGAGTCGGGTGTTGGTTTGGAAGTTTCCTGGCAAATCAGCACGATGAAGCAGAAGATTACAGTGAGCATGGTTCGTATTACCCGATATATAATATGGAAAGACTTTATAATTATCGGCAAATATATTAATATAGCGGCAAGTTTATTAAAGCGAAAAAATGTTTTGATGGCGGATGTATTAACCAAGTATTTTTTACAGCACCTCATGAGTGTTAATATATTGAACAATATTATCGGCGGCACACTTTAAATTAATTAAAGCGGAGCTAGATATGGAGTGGCAAAATTAAAAGTGAAAAATAAATCTCGACAACAAAAATTATTAAACTTTGTGTTTTGCGGAACTTACTTAATACCGGCTGGGAGAAAATAATATCGTAAATAAATTACATACCTTATTTTTACAATACATATTATCGGGCTTGGTATAGTGGCATGAGAGTTTATTAATATAAACAAAAGTGTTTGGCAAACAAATACTCCCGTAAAAAGTTTATTAATAGAATTTAACAAAAATAATTTATTGATATATTGAAGGATAAGACTTTTCAAACTAAAAGTCATGTTGGTTTGCAACCGGTAGAACTAGCACATATATATATATGAATTTTTAAAAATGCTTTGAGAAGGATGTTGACATGCTGGATATATATACTTTGTATAAAACTGTGGATTTTTGAAAGTATACCTCACGTAGGTGAAGTAAGAGGTGTGCAAAGAGAAACATGAACAATCAATCCTAAAGAGCATAAATTTAGAATATAATAGCAGATATATAAACTTAGCACATGCAGATTTGAAATGAAGAGTAAGGCAGATTTATGATCAGCTTACAACAGATTTAAGAAAGAAATTATGACATATTTGTATGAAGATGTGTATGCAGATTTAAAGAGTGTTACCATTGTCCATCATCCATTGTTACAGCAACATGTTCAAGATGGAAAATTAGATTTGTGAAGAGTGAGTTGGTGCTCACAATTTCAGCAGAGAGAGTTGGTGCTTCCAATGGGTTGGTGCTCACAAAATAGATTTTGAGGGTTGGTGCTTCCAGTGGGTTGGTGCTCACAAAACAGATTTGGGGGTTGGTGCTTCCAGTGGGTTGGTGCTCACAAAACAGAGTTAGGGAGTTGGTGCTTCTAGTGGATTGGTGCTCACAAAATTGTAAAAGAACATAAATATATAGCATTCATTTTCAGTGGTTTTCTCCCGCATTGGGTTTCCACTTAAATCTTTGTGTTATTGTGTTCATATGCAAAATTATTTTTAGTGAATGATTCTATCATATAAAATATTCAATTGAAAAGTTTCATTATACTGATTCACCCCCCCTCTCAGTATAACTGTGTGCTCTTCAATTGGTATCAGAGTCGATTCCTTCGGAGATAGCCTTACAGCTTGAAGGTAGATCCTCAAAAGAGCACAATGGTAGATAACTATGCAGTTAGAAATCCAATTTTTGATGGGACAAATTATGCATTTTGGAGTATCAAGATGAAAGCCTATCTGAACGCACTTGGTTATGATGTTTGGCAATCCGTGGTAGATGGATACACACCTCCATCAACTCCTCTGACCAATACAGCAGGAAAGAGGAAAAGTGAGAATAATGCCAAAGCAGAACATGCTCTCCTATGCAGCCTGGCTGATTCTGAATTTACAAAAGTCATGCATTGCAAATCAGCAAAAGAGATATGGAACAAACTGAAAAGTATCTATGAAGGGGATGAAAAGGTAAGAGAGGCCAAGCTTCAATCATTTAGAATGAAATTTGAAAGCCTTAAAATGATGGAAGATGAAGATATCGCCACCTACTTTTTGCGTGTGGATGAAATCGTAAATGCAATCACAGCATTAGGAGAAGAAGTTGAAGACACACCTCTCGTTCGAAAGTTGTTGAGAACATTGACAATGAAATTTGATCCTAATATATCAGCAATAGAAGAAATGAAGGATTTGAAAACATTAACAAAAGATGAATTGTTTGGAATCCTCGCAGCCTATGAAATGAGGAGAGAAGACAAACCATCACAAAAGGAGGTATCTTTCAAAGCATCAAAGAAGGGCAAGAACAAAAAGCATACACCAAAAGAGAGTACAAGAAGTGAATCAGATGAGGCTGAAGCTTACTTCATAAGAAATTTCAAAAAGGACAAAGGCAAATACAAAGGCAAATTCCCTTTCAAATGTTTCAATTGTGGCAAGGTTGGGCATTATGCTTCAAAGTGTTCTCAAAATGAAAGTGATAGCAGTGAAGAGGAGAAGGAAAGCTATTCAAAGAAGAAATGAAAGAAATACTTCATGAAGAACTACTCAAAACATAAGAAAAGCTTCTACTCTAAGCAAAGTTCCAGTTCATCGGAGGAAAGTTCTGAAGATATGTCTAGCAGTGATGGAGAAGAGATTCTTTTTATGGCAATGAAAGTCGAAGATGATGAAGATGAGAAGGAAGAAGGACAAGAGGCTATATGTGATGAAGAAGATGTAGATCTTGAAGAAGAGTTACATTATGCATATAAACAAAATGAAAAGCTAAAAGGAAGGGTCTCAAAATATAAGACAAAATTACAAGAATCAAGCAAGCTCATTGAAGACTTAAAAATACACTTGGAGGAAGCAAAGAAGAATGAGAAGGAAATAAGGGATCAACTTAAAAGAAAAGAGGAAGGATGCAACAAATTAGAATTAGAAACTGTCTCCTTAAAACAATACTTGGGGAAACTTCAAAAATTTGAAGACAACACCAAGAAAATGGATCGACTTCTTAAGGCACAAAGACCTACGTTCATTAAATCAGGTCTAGGACATGAAGAGGATCAAACAGCAAATGCTACTAAGTCAAAAACTTTGGATGATTCATGGAAGACAGTAGAAAACAAAAGAAGGAAGAATGATGCTCAAAAATCTCATCCTCCCACAAATATGTTGAAAACATCTCACATAAAGAAATCACATGTAACTAATAATTATTATCCATTCAAAGGACATTGTTTTTCATGCTATAAGTTTGGTCATAAAGCAATTGATTGTAGAAGTCATACTAGAAATATTTCTAACTTCACTCCAAAGAAATATAATTCATTTTCTCCTCTAATGAATTATGATGTAATATATTATAAGTGTCACAATTTTGGACACACAACCATATTCTATCGAACTATCTTCCCTAGTTTACTAAGAAAGGGAGATGTACCTATCAAAAGGGAGGAAACATCTAGAATGACTTGGAAGAAAAAACAACAAGAAGAGAAAGAACCCTTATTTGTTCAAATAGCTCTTCATGCAAAGAACAAGAAGGATAGATGGTATGTAGACAGTGGATGCTCAAGGCACATGACAGGGGACAAAAACAAATTTATCTCTTTTCAACCAGCAGATGAAGGATCAGTAAGGTTTGGTGATAACACAAAAAGAGAAATAAAAGGTAAAGGAACACTTAGTTTAGATTATGGAAAGACTAAAACTGAGAATGTGCTATATGTCAAAGGCTTAAAAGAAAATTTATTAAGTGTTAGCCAACTTTGTGATCAAGGAAATAGTGTGACATTTTTGTCTAAGGGATGTGAGATTAAAAAGAATGGAAGAATCATTGCAAATGCCCATAGAACTGCAAATAATTTATATATTCTAAATGAAATAAATGAAGAAACATGTAATTTTGTTCAAGAGGATGAAAACTGGCTATGTCACAAAAGGCTAGGCCACCTTAACTTTGACAATCTTGTCAAGATCAGCAAAAAGGAAGCAATAAGGGATATGCCTAGAATTACAAAACCATCTAATGTCATTTGCAAACAATGCCAATTTGGGAAACAAACTCGAGTAAGTTTTAAATCCAAAGAATACTCGTCTTCAAAGCCTCTAGAGCTGATACATACAGACTTATGCGGACCAACCAGAACAAAAAGTTTGCAAGGGGAAAGGTATTTTATGCTACTCATAGATGATTACTCCAGGATGACTTGGGTCGTCTTTCTAAAAGAAAAATCAGAAGCTCTTGCAAAATTTAAAGCCTTCAAAGAGTTAGTTGAAAATGAGACGGATGTCAAAATTAAGTGTCTTAGATCGGACCAAGGAGGGGAATTCACTTAAATGAGTTTGAAGATTTTTGCACAAAACATGGAATAAGAAGACAACTTTCAGCAGCAAGAACTCCACAACAAAATGGAGTTGTCAAAAGGAAGAATAGGACAGTTCAGGAAATGGCAAGAGCTATGTTGAATGAATCAAAGATTGCAGACACTTTTTGGAAAGAAGCAGTTCACACAGCAGTGTACATATTGAATAGAGCGCAAATAAGGGTAAACAACGACAAGACACCATACGAACAATGGAAAGGAAGGGCTGCAACTGTTGATTATTTCAGAATTTTTGGCAACACTTGCTACATTAGAAGAGATGAAGAGGACTTGGGAAAGTTTGATGCCCGGTCAGATGAAGGAATCTTTCTTGGATATTCCACCAGAAGCAAAGCTTATAAATGCTACAATAAAAGACTTCACAAGATAGTTGAAAGTGCTAATGTGAAGATAGATGAAGGAAAGCAATTTGAGAAAGCTATAGAAGATATATGTCAATTGCCTTTTTTAGTGAAAAACTAAATGATGCCAAGAGGAGATATTCATCCTATGATTTGGAGATGTATGCTTTAGTCCAGTCATTGAAGAAGTGGAGGCACTACTTATTACCAAAAGAGTTCATAGTTTTCACTGATAACCAAGCTCTAAGTTTCATAAACAGTCAAGAGAAGTTAAATCACAGGCACATGAAGTGGGTAGAGACCCTACAAGCCTTCACCTTCAACCTCAAGCACAAAAAGGGGGTCAAGAATAAAGTTGCAGATGCCTTAAGCAAGAGGGTCTTAACCATCAACCAAGTTAAGATGGAAAGTGTTGGCATTGACTCCTTAAAGAACATGTATGATGCTGATGAAGATTTTGGAGAGACCTACAAGGTATGTGAGTCTTTTGGTGAGAGGTATCATGTTGAATTTTCTGATTTTTTGATCCAAGAGGGGTTGCTATTCAAGGGTGGACAGTTATGTATACCTAAGTTTTCAATGAGACTGAATATTATTAGGGAGAAGCATTGTGGAGCAATGACAGGTCATTTTAGCCTTGACAAGACACTTGACCTTGTGAAAAGACACTACTACTGCTCTAAGTTGTAGGAAGATGTTAGGAGGTTTGTAGAAACATGTGTGATCTGTCAAAAAGCCAAAGGGAAATCCACCAATACAGGTTTGTACCAACTTTACCCATTCCTTCTAGGCCATGGGAAAGCATAAGCATGGATTTTGTGTTGGGTCTGCCTAGAACAAGGAAGGGGTATGATAGTGTTTTTGTGGTGGTGGACAGATTTAACAAAATGGCTCATTTCTTGCCATGTAAAACCTCTTGTGATGCCTCATATGCTGCAGACTTATTTTTCAAAGAGATAGTCAGAATACATGGGTTGCCACTAAACATAGTCTCTGACAGGGATGTGGAGTTCATAGGGCATTTTTGGAGGACCCTTTGGAAGAAGTTGGGAACCAACCTAGCTTTTTCATCAGCCTACCATCCCCAAACGGATGGACAAACTGAAGTTGTCAATAGGTCCTTGGGGAACCTATTAAGATGCTTGACAAGACAACATGGAGAAAAATGGAAAAACATATTGTCATAGGCATAGTTCTCATACAATGACACTGTAAATAGAAGCACTGGGAAATCTCCTTTCCAAATTGTGTATGGTATCCACCCAAGGGGTGTATTAGAGTTGAGGGATTTACCTAAAGAAGAGTCCATTAGTGCAAGTGGTGAAGCTTTTGCCTTAGCCATCAAGGAGGTACATGATCAAGTGAAGTCTCATCTCCAACAATCTGCAGAGAAGTACAAGGCTCATGTTGACAAGAAAAAGAGGGATGTGCAGTTTGATGTTAGGGACTTAGTATGGGTGCATTTGAAGAAGGAGAGACTCCCAAAAGACAAACACACAAAGCTCATGCAGAGGAAGATTGGAACATGTCAGATTGTGAAGAAGTATGGGCAAAATGCTTATGAAATCCAACTTCCTCCTGATCTTGGATTGTCACCCATTTTCAATGTATGTGATCTAACACCTTACAAAGGAAATGGTAATGAATAGGAGGAACCAATGCGGGTTGCAGCAGATGATGATATTCCAAAGCATGATCCACCAAAATTGAGCAAGGTTTTGGACACTAGAGTCACAAAGAGAACAAGGAACAAGGAGTACAAAGAGTATTTGGTGGCTTGGCAGGGAAAACTAGACTCTGAAGCAGTTTGGATGACAAAAAACCAAATCTCCAACCATGGTGTAGACCTCCAAACCCTAATCTCAAGTGGGCTTGAGATCTCTTCTCTCGGGGAGTATGGTGCAAGGGCACCTCTTCAACAAGCCATTCATGGATCAGAGGATGATGATTAGGATCATTTCGAATGTCTTTTGTTTATGCATTTTTATTTTTTGAATAAGGACCCCACCTTGTAAACCAATGTCCCAAATTAGGCATCCTGTTAAGCCAATTTGGACAATTTGGTAAATAGGGGTAGAATGATGTTTGTTTTGATGTTTTGAAAGATTTTAAGGTGTGTAGGTGGTGTTTGGTTGATCCAGGTTGTGTGGATCCCAAATTTGTTTTGGTTGACAACTTTTGTCAAAAAATGTAATATTTGAAAATGCAACTTTTGTAAGCAAAAGTGCAACATTTTGAAATTTGGTTGATATAAGCCTCTCAACGGCTCCAACCACTTCAAAATTTAGTTGGAAAACATTTGGAGAAGGCCTAGATACCTTGTTGACATGATTCCCAAGGTCAGAGTTGTTGGTGATTGATGTTTGGAAGCATAATAAGATAGAAAACTGATTTTTTCCTTGAAAAAATTGGTCTTGTTGTTGTTGTACGTCATTGTACGGATTGGTTCTGACAAATTTGTTCATGGAGTAGATAGAGGATTGAGTTACCTTTTTTTTTGGAGGTGGTTTTAAGTCTTGATCCTCTGTGAGCAGTGAGAACCCTTTGATCTACTGACTGTAACCCGAAAAACCAGGGTTTGGCTAGGGTTTCACCAAATAATGGCCATATCTTGCACCTCACCCATCTAGAAGGTCTTTTCTTTGGTGGAATACAATATTGGCTAGTTTATTTTAATATTTCCATGGGTATTTGCAGGGAAGGCTTCGCTGTGAAAAGTATGAGGCAAACCTAGGTATGCATCTCCATGTGACTACCTTGGACAAAATTAGGACAGTCACCCTAAAATCTCATAGCAGTGGATTCCAAGCGTACAACCCTGGAATTGGAAGTTATTTGTGATCCCCCACATGTTCATGAAGTTTTTTTGGTGGTTGAGAGCCTAGAAATTGGAGTTGCTTTGTAATTTGAAGCCTATTAGCCCTAATTAGGCCTCTAGGCTTCTAAAGGGTTCAAACCCTTAGATTGCAGATCTTGCCAATCCCTTTTGGAGATAAGTGTAACTTCATAAAGGGTATCTAGAATGTTAAATAGTTTTCCAGGTTGAGTTCAATATTTTGGAGTTAAGGGCAAAATACCCGTCAAAGAGGGCTACTAGCCAAGGGGGTAGGTTTTCAAAGGAAGTATAGGGAATTGGTGCCAAAGCCTAAAACCAATGTTTGGAATAGTTCCTAGGTGTCATGAATTGACCAAATCCAAGGCCCCCAAGAGAAAGAGTCATGGAGAGGTGTGTTGGAGATGTTGAAGCCATTTACTCATTTTGAGTAGGTGCTAGTCTTGAGGAGTTGAGAGTAGTTCAAACCCTTAAGGTGTGGAGTCCTTTTTTTTGTAGGATCCTTTCTATCTTTTGAAGAGTCTGACCCAAACCTTTTGAGACATGTCCCTAGGTGTGAGAAGGGCTCTGCATCAACCAGATTCTCAGTACTACGTTGATTCAGAACAAGCTTACTGATATTCTGCCCTAATTTGGTCATAGAAATTTTGTTGACTTTTGCTGTTGGGATCTAGCCAAACTTTGCCCTTCCCTGCCACTTTTAATTTGGTGAATAACATTAGAATATTTTTGGAAATCATACAAGTATATCTATGGAAACTCGGGAGAACATCTTACTGTAATATGTCACATATCATAAGAAACTCTTAGGCATACATTGTATGCATATCCTCCAAACATTGCATTTCTATGAGACATCTCTTTGTAGCATCATGCAAAATAGCTCACATGCCTTGCATGTGATATTCACCAAAGCATTCTTCATTAGGCTTTGATGGATGTCGGTTTTTCCAAAGCTCCCATTTTATCACTGGCAAGGAGGATGCTAGCAAATATCATTAAATACAAAGCTCTCATTCTAACACGGGCAAGTTAGGCTGCTAACAACGATTGTTGAATCAAGCTTTGCACCTTCCAATTGCATTTGCTTGAATGTTTCAAACCCTTTCCAACAAATCTACCCATTTTGTATAACTTGCAAATCATAGTATTCCATGATAGGAAATCTTTGTGAGGCATTATGTCACGTAGACTCTGGCTTTACACTGGCCAATTGCATTTACTTTCAATTCATTCCATGAGGAGACAATCCATGTCTTTCCATAGGATTGATATCTTTTTACACCTGCCAATTGCATTTACTTGAAAAATTCTAACACCTTTTTTGGTTGCAAATCATTAAATTCAAAGCTCCCATCGCATTACAAGCAGGAAGGACACTAAGAAAAGGTCATGGAATCAGGCTTTGCACCTGCCACTTGCATTTGTTTGAAAGTTTAAGGAAAGTTTAGACCCTTTTCCACAAAAAAAAACTTTGTACATATAGTGAAAACACGACGATTGAGGTGAAATCATCTGACATTTGACCAATGTGATTGATATGTAATCATCTAACCCGATCTTTCAAATTTGTCAAACTTGATGTAAATGTACATGCATATACCATTCTCGTGCCAATCGGTCTCATGCTAATGGTCTTCAAATCAACAAATGTAGTTTCTTTCCTACCACACCTTTTTCTTGATTTGTATGGTTAGTCCAGATAAAGTGGTGGTGTGTGCATGTTCTGCACTCACTATGGTGTGGGTTGTTGGCTAATAAAAATTGATTTGTAATGTGGACGGTTGTGGAGATGTTGCTGGTGGAGCTATTAACAAAGACAAAATGGCACTTTTGTTCCACTATTAGGCTCTTTTAAATCAAGTAAACTTTAATAGTTTGTATTCTGATTATTTTCAAGTTTTTATGAGGTTTTCCTAATTATCGACTAACATGGGTGTTGTTGCAACATGTCAAGGTAGAGGATTTAAAACAAATTGTGTTTGCAGGTTGTAAAGGTGTCAAATTTGCAATCTTTTCTTTAAAATCATTTAATGGTGCAAATTGATCAATCCTAGGATAGGCAATTTGATTTTTCGCAACAAATGACAAAATGAACAATCAATTTGTCATTTTTGGGATTGAGAACTCACACTTTTATCTTGCAAGTGGTAAAAAGAACACAACACTTTTTGTTCTTAATTTCAAGCAAACAACGTTATCGATCTTATGCTTTCTTACAAATGGTAAGAAGAACAAACACATTTTGCAATGTTAGCATAAAAATAATCTTCATGCGTGATCGACAACTACAAACTCACATTTTGCTATGAAGGGCTAAAAAGAACAAGTGTACATTGTGATTGGTGCATATGCACATTCTGTTAGCATAAAAGATATTTTTATTTTTAGAAAAGGCCTGCCAAGGGACACATCACCCTTGGGACGACCTTAAGCGATAAATCCTTCAAGGGACTATAAAAATCAAGTGAGAGCTAAAGTTGTGACTTTAGGTGTATCTGTTCCTATAGTGTAACTTACCGAAAGGACGTATGGGCCCCACTGTGAGTTACTAGGCTCTTAAGTGATGTTGAACTTACATCCAAAGCCATCAAAAATTACTAAAATCTTTTTAGTGTAGAGACCCACCTGTTCTATTGATTGAGTTTTGCAATAATTTCAATGCAAGGGCAGAGCTAGTTTTTCCCCCAAGATACTCACCATACGTGTTTCCTTGAGTTGAGCTATAAATTTTTGGGTTGTACAAGTTGTTTTCAACTTTCGAAAAGAGGGTGATTGGGTCATCCTTCCAGTCTTGGAGGTCCCTTTCTATCCGCTCTCACAAAGATGAAAATACAACACACTCCTTAAGGTGTTGTATATTGGATTCGAAGAAGCATCAAGCAGGGCTAAAGTTACTACAATTGGCCATCCTTAAGGATAAAAAGTGATTAATTTGTCTTCATTTATTTAGACCAAGGGAAATTTGGGCTGAATTTGGCCTAAGAACATACACGTCATCAAATTCATTTCAAAGTTACTCTACCAAGAAAAGATGAGTTCATGTGCTTGGTGCGTCTTCTTGTCAAAATCAAACATTTAGAACAAGTACATCTCATCAACTAAGCAAAACAAAACCTCAAACAAGAACAATCTTACACAAACATCAATATTTAGGGTTTGGAAGTCCCTCAAATACATCAAGAAATCTATCTACTGCCATTTTAAGAAGAAGAAGCCTAGTGAAAAGAAAGTCCGGAAAAGAAGTTTTGTGTACAAAAATAGTAAGCTCTTATTGAAACATCGAACATTCATACACCGTTATCAAGACTTTTAAAACGGTTTTACAACAGATTTTGAGTTGAAACCTTTTAGATCACAATATTTTTTCCAAAGAAGAGCCTTATCACAATCACACAATAAAAGTCAATACATTCCACCATATTACATTCAACAACCAGAAATCTCCTACTAGAAACTCCAAAGTTTGTGCTTATCGTGAGAATCCATCACCAAATCATAATTCATTCAACTTTCAATATTAACAAGCTTTTTCCTCAATCTCTTATAGATCTTTCTCATCTTATCAACAAATCAACTTATTAGTATATCTCCAACATCTAGGATCAATCCTCCTAAGAGGTCATACTAGTCATCTATGGTAGGTAAAACTAACTCATGAGTGCATCCTATCATAGATAGCTTGTGGATGTCAATCACAACACTCGCTATATCTTACCTCAAAACTGTTGTACACCAAACTAAAGATCTTAAGAGTAATTTATTGATGAACTTGTGATCTTGAGAATCATAAAACCACAACAAACAATCCATCCCATTTTAGTCAAACATTGGAGCTATAGAAAGAGTTAGATCATCACATTTATCACAATCCCGCTTTTATACAACATATATTCACATGGCCGATACTAGATCCATGAGGTGTAAGCAAGCAAAATCACATGACTCAAAGGATGATGAAACTGTCAATCCTTTTCACCATAAAGAATTCATAGGAGAAGAAGATTCACAAACTCCTAAACAAGAGGAAATAGAAGAAGCAACTAGTAATCCTAGGTTCAACAAGATCTTTGACATGATACTCAAAGGGAATGCAAACGCTCACTTTCTCAAACTCACACAAGAAGGTGCAAAACTCCCTCCTTACTATGATGTTTCGCGAGTAGACTCCCTCCTTACTATGATGTTTCGCAAGTAGTAGAAACAAGTGATCAAGCGGAAACTAGTAATCGTCGGAACAGGGATCAAAATGATTGCAGGCAATGAAATACCCATAACTACGACAACAATCAATACCAACATGACGACCATGGTTATATCCCACCCCCCAGCATAGAGATAGGTATCTTACGATAACATATAAATGATCTCTCCCAACAGATAAAAAGTTCAAGGAGATCACAGAAAAGGTATTCTATAGAGGACATTTGTCCTTATCCATTTGATAGGAGCATGATCATGCCACCTTTCCCTAAAATTTTGAGGCTCCCAAGTTTGACAAATACAAAGGAAAGGGTGATCCTAGGGATCATGTCCAATAATTTTACACGGCTTGCTTAGAGGTTTCTCATGATGAGACATACTTAATGTGCCTTTTTCCACAAAGTCTAGGAGAATAACTATGCAGTGGTTTTCATAGTTGCCAGGTGGAATCAAGACATTTGATGAGATTGTTCAAAAATTTATTGCTCATCATGCACACAACATAGAACACAATGTCTCCATGGCTGATTTATGCAACACTGAACAAAAAAATGGAGATTTATTCTCAACAATCTTGCAAAGATGAAGATGCCTTTCTAGCAGACGTTCTTCCCACATTCTCGAGGAAGGATTAGTTGAAATCTTTATTTCGAACTTAAATGAAGAAATGGAATTCCACTTGCAAGTCAAATGCTCAAACTCTTTTCAGGAGGTGATAGCCCTAGGACTCAAAATTGAGAAATCTCTTATCAAATAGGGTTTGGTAAAAATCTTCAAAGACAACAAAGATGGTCATCACCCTACTTACAACAATGATAAACCAAAGTTGTTGGTCTAAAAACAAGAACATTGTCAATGATCGCATTGTTGATGCTAGAACCGTGAAAATCGCATAACCTATTGTGAAATTGTGAGGACCAAACATGAACAACAACAATAACCCCACAAACAATCAAGTGAGTAACACTCAACATGATGTACCCAAAAGTAGGTACACTACATACAAACCAAATCGGACTTACACACCTTTTAAGAAACCCATTGAAGCAATGTTAAGGAAGTTAGTATCATCCAATCTTATCACGCTTCCAACAACATCCAACTATGAGCCTCAAGTGAAACCTCCCTGGTGGAAGGATAATGAATATTGTGAATTTCACAAAGGAAGAGGTCATAGAATGAACAACTATCACCATTTGAAGAACATCATCCAGGATCTTATTGATCGAGGAGAGGTAGAAATTGATGAAATCAACCATAAAAGCTCAAATGCTGACCATACAATGTTCAAAAATCCACTCCCATCATATGAAAAGGGAAATACCTCCCATCAAGGGAAGAATAATGATAGTAATGTCAATTATACCCGAGCATCCTACGATTATACTATCAATAATATAACTGAAGATATTGAACACATAGCAATGATAACTATCAAAGCCAAGAATCATGAATGCAATGTCGTTACCCGTCGTAACAAGGTCACTACAAGGTATGCCATCAAAAATGACATGTGGTCCAAAGCAGTATAACCTTGTTGACTAGCTAGAAAAGATGCATGCACTAATTTCCATCCTTTAATAATGATCAATTTCAAGCCATGGTGGGCAATCTCAAATCATCTCATTGCCTCACTTTCACTAAAAATGATGATTCATCCATGCAACAACTGCATAATGCTCCACTTTGATAACTTAATGATGAACGAATAGTACCAAACCGGTACTGAGAGGGGGGGTGAATCTGTACAGGCAAAAACTCAACCTTAAACCAGTTTGTCAACTAACACTTATGCACTGACAGACAAACAGCAGCACCAGTCCTTCAACAGAGTTTAACCGGCAAAACCCAGTGTAACTAAGACGAGCAAAGACCGGTTGACACTTATCTTCTCATATAATCTAACTCTTCATTCCCATTTCAATCTAATGCATGGACAGGCAATCTACCATCAAAGATGTACATATTATAGCAAGATCAACATGCATCACCACTTAATCAGAAAACAATCATAACATCACACATGACACACATATTTTTCACGTGGAAACCCAACTGGGAAAAACCACGGTGGGGATGAATACCCACAAGCTTGTTTTTGAACTCTTTGGAAGTCCGCTCTGTTAGGAGCCTTGTTCGGTTAAAGACAGATACAATAGGTTCTGTTAGGAAGCGATCCTGTTAGGGATCACCCGGTTAAGGGATGGCTACAATACCCGGTTAAGGGTTAAACCATGTTAAGGGTACCTTGTTAGAGGATTTCAAGAACTCAATAGCTAAAGGATATCAATGACTCAGTAGCTTCGAGTTACCTTGTTAGAGGATTTTCAACAAGCCAGTTAAGGCTACCCTGTTAGGGGATTTCACAACTATTGAAGTGGTTAAAGATCAACAGGTATATCAATGACCTGATAATAGCACTCAATGCCAATGCAGATCCACTTAAGCTCCTCTTCACCTTCTACACTTACACTCTGCAGATATGACTTATCTCCTCTGGTCTGGCAAGAATCACATATCTCTTCTCTTAGACACACACACACAACTTTTGCCAACAAACTCTGAAAGAATCACAGCATCAACCTTATAGGACAACAGACAAGTCGGTAGCATAAACCCTAAACCCTAGACCTGTGAGGTTAAGGAATTCAAACGGTTCAATCTTGACCGTTGATCATACTGTATTGAATGCAACAGTCTTGATCCAATCTTAAGACATTCTCCGTCGTTCGTTTTCCACTGATTTCATGGTGGTTGATAACCCATCACACGTTATCACCGTTTACAGACTTCGCACATTCCCAAGGTAGATAGGAACACTCTTCTTTATGTAAGATCCTTCACGCGCACAAGGCTTACGTGGCAGCACTATATGTTCTTCGTTATCATGCTAACTTCATCACATAAAGATCATCGATTGAGTCACATAGGCTTAAGATACTCCAACCGGAAATCCTGAAATGCAAACTACCTACCAACCGATAGTCATACAATGCTTCCATGTGCCGGTTCCCATGACTACATGTCGGTTCACCTTGACATGTCGGTTCACCTTGAACAAATATACCGCTTTACTTTGGCTTCATATCACATATTGACATCAATGACAACATATAATATCATTATGTCCTCATACCAGTTCACATAATGCCAACACACTTCACATTGAAGGTTTCATTAACAAACATTGAGTCAAGCAAGTCTTGATAGACAGTGGAGCTGGTCTGAACATATGCACATTGCAACTGGTAACAACACTGGGATACACAGAAAATGCAGTGGATATTAGAAAGAAGATCACCGTCAAGGCCTATGATGATGCAAAACGATCCTCCAAAGGATGTGTTACTCTACCAGTCAGGGTAGGACCTGTGGTGAAGGATGCGCTTTTCCAAGTCCTCAATCTACCCCTCTCATATAACCTTCTTCTAGGGAGACCCTGGATACATGCCATGCAAGAAGTGGCTTCCACCTACCATCAGTGCATCAAGTTTCCGCATAATGGAGTGAAAATAACAATTTTAGGTGATGCTAACCCATTTGCCTTTTGCAACAATATAAGGCATCAACCTGATACTACTACGCCTAATAACAAAGAAGCTACTTTAACCCTGATTCTCTCACCAATAATCTAATCCCTACACTAGATAACACCAAACTGAATTGAAGATAAAGGATGAAGGCCCGAGAGAATATAACATTAGCCAACTTTTCTATGTTGGCCAACTACCTCTCTCGCCTCCGACATATGGAAAACCTCAACCTTCAAGACAGAAGTCCACTATAGCTAGCACATGTATACTTGCAAGGTTCACCCCGAGAAGAACCCAAGATGAAGAAAATACTGAAGAAGACTTGGCAAAGTGGATCTACAAAGAGGACTCAACCAAAGGTAAATAGCCTATAAAGATACTTACAAAAAACTATGGCAAACGCTTCACAATGATGCAAAAGATGGGTTGTGATAGACATAGTGTTTTAGGCTTAGAAAAGCTAGGTATGCAAGAACCTTTGCAACCTTCATTATAGCCTAGAAATCAGCTCAAAGGACTAGGATACAATCCAAGTGAAGCTAGCACTTCTAGATCAAAATCCACAAATACAACACACAAGCAAAATGGTTATGTTGCACAAAAGTCAATCACTCCAAGGTTAAAGCTCGTGTCGACTTCAAACACACAAGCAACATCAACAAGCCCATTAGATGTGACTCCTTCAACAGTTGTCGACAAACTTTTCACACTTGAAGATATCCCCATAAGATGATGTGATAGAGATCTACAAAGTGATTCTGAGAAGGATTCACATGAATATGAATGAGATTCTTTGGATTCACATGAATCTGAAAAGGGATTATTTTGATACTTTTGAAGATAAAAGAGTTGAATGAGAGGCATGGATCAAAACTTTCCGGGATCCTATGGAAACCACAAAATCTCGAAGACAAGAGTCACAACATTCTTCTTATAGAGATGTATCACCTCTTAAGCCTGAATATGAAGAGGAGAGTACCAATGATGACCTCGATACCTCTTTTCTAACCTTAAATGCCACATCCTATGACCTTAACCTAGTCGATGACATAATGTCACTTATTCATCCCCAACTCATTGACTAAGACCAACAAGGTCCCCCACGCCTAGATATGTTCCAAAATGATGACACAATCATTGACTTCGTCAGACATCGGGATAACATACCAAGCAGGGATCACAAGGCTAGGTATGCAATTGAACTCAACAACACAACTTACTTCGGAGAGAATGCCAAACCTTTTAGTCACAAAAATATAACAATCAAGAATGGATCTTCTAGTGAAAACCACATTGTGGCACTTCTAGATCCTAAAACTGTAAAAATAAAGGACGAATCCAATGGTAAAAACCTTTCTGAGGCACCTAAGGATGGAAGGTTAGAAATTCTCCCGTTTGGCACAAATCAGGAACGATCATCCGTCCCTGAGGAATAAATAAAAGAAATAAATCTAGGAACAACAAAAAATATCCCACATAATACACTTAGCAACATCATTAACTCCAAAAGAAGATCCTAGTTTTGCATAATTATTTCAAAAGAGACAGATCAATTTTGGATGGTCCTATGCAGACATGCCAGGACTATATCCAAATCTAGTAATGCATCACTTGACAGTAGCAAAAGGAGCCAAACTAGTGAAACCAAATCTAAGATAAATGCATCCTCAAATCACACTCTTAGTAAAGGATGAACTCCAAAAGTTGTTAGACGTTGGTTTCCTCAGACCAATTGACTATGCAGAATGGATATCTAATATTGTACCAGTGGAAAAACCAACTAGGGGCATCCACATCTATATAGCTTTCGGGGACTTTAATAAATCTTGTCCAAAAGATGAATTCCCCCTTCCTAACATCGACATGATTGTGGATATGACTACTGGACATGCAATACTCTCACTCATGGATAGAGTTTCCGGGTATAACCAAATCAAGATAGCACCTAAGGATCAGCACAAAACAACCTTCACTTGTCCATGGGGAACTTATTGTTGGAACGTGATGCCATTTGGCCTAAAGAATGTTGGAGCTACATATCAGCGAGCAATGACCACCATCTTTCATGACATGGTGCATAATTTAATGGAAGACTATGTGGATGACCTCCTAGCAAAGTCCTTAACAAGAGAGAATCATCTGGTAGTCCTAGACAAGATCTTCTCAAGGCTAGAATAATACAAGGTTCATTAGAACCCAAAGAAATGTGTCTTTGGAGTAACCTCCGGGGAGCTCCTAGGATACATTGTCTCAGATAAAGGAATTGAAGTTGATCTTGCAAAGGTGAAGGCAATCCTTGAAATGCCACCTCCAAAGAACATCAATCAACTAAGAACATTGCAAGGGAGGTTTTAATCCATTCATCGGTTCATCGCTCAATTCGCCGATAAATGTCATCCATTCACACATCTGCTACACAAAAATATTTAGTTCAAATGGGATGAAAAATACCAACAAACATTTCAGCTGTTGAAAGACGGTCTAATGACACCACCTCTATTAATACCACCAGCTCCAAACAAGCCCTTATTATTATACATATCAGCTACTGCTATTGCCTTAGGGGTACTATTGGCACAACATGATTTTGAAGGAAAGGAATGTGCAATCTACTATATCTCCAGAACATTGCTTGGGTATGAACTCAACTATACCCTTATTGAGTGTGCATGTCTTGCAGTGGTCTTAGCCTAACTCAAGCTAAGACATTATATGTTGACACATAAAACCAAGCTCATTGCAAAGATTGATCCTCTAAAATATTTGAAGCAAGTCAATAAGACAATTAATTTCTAGGCATGAGGCTTTATATAGAAAGAAGTGAAGTTTTACTGGTCATAATTGTATGTGGTGGAATTTGGATTGGAAAAATAGGCCTCTTTCTATACCATGAAAATGTGCAATTAGATTTTGGGCTTTAGAGGTAATTTAACATTTCAATGATATACTCAATAATAAAAATTTAATCACTTGGGATCAAATTCAAACCAAATTCTTTATCCCTAATACACAAAGAACCTTCTTTGCTCTCTATAAAGTTATATATGGCATTAAATGTCCCATCAATATGAGCTTGATTACTCAAATTTTGAACAATCTAAGATGGGTTGATGGCTCATCTCTCCCTAAGATCTCCAAAAATAATTTACCTAATGCTTACTAACATTGAGAAATTTTTCTCTCTATCCTCATTCGTGAAATGTGATTGATGATGTGAAACATTTTGTTATTACTCTCTAAATTTGTAGATTCAATCATTTATGGCTCTCTATTCCTAACTTGTATCAATGAGTGTTGGGATTCTTTAAGGCCCCTAACAAAGGACAATTTTGAGCTCTATCTGTGTACTAGGGGTTATTTTATTAGAATTTTTTAATCTATTGCAGACAAGGAAGCGATGTTGGATTGTAGGTTTTGGATGTGGGGTTAACATCCCTCTCACTCAACTCCTAGTTTCCTTTATTCAACCTTCATTTTGAACCCCTTAATATCATGCCAATCTAGTTTAGATTACTTAATCTCCCTCTCTATTTTCGAGATGTCTGCTATCTTGAAGACATATGCAACATGGTTAATGATTTTCTTAGGATTGATCTTGCTTCTTTAAATGTTGGCCATGTCATTGATGTCGTAGTTGTGTTGATGTTGATATTTACAAGGCTATTCCTAAGGATATCATCCTTATGGTGGAGGGTAGGACCTAGACTCAACTGCCCAATGATGAGGGTGTTCCCTTCCATTACAGAGGATGTGTTTTTCTATTGGGCACCTTGCTTCTTATTACCCCCACTCTCATTGTAGGTTGGTAGGTTCAGCTACTTGGTGTTAAAATGCCTATCTTGAACACTTGATTGTTGAATGTTTTTGTAACTCTAAGGATTGTGGGTTGGGTCTCCTGTACCTTTCCCAACTCTTGATGGACCTACTTTGGTGTGTGTCCCTATGTGGTTGATGCAATTTTGATGCCTTCTTCATTTCTTTATGGAACACCTTCTCCTAGCCCTATTCTAGTTGTTATTCCTTCTTTTAAGCCTAGAACTTTCAAGGAGTGTATTTGTGGCACCTTTGGATCCTATGTTGATTTCGTCTTCATCAATTAGACACTCTTCTACACATGTGGTGGAGCAATTCATGATGATGATTGAGGGTTCTCATCACCCCACTTTCTCTAAAGATTTCAAAATTGGTGTTTCTTGGAGAATTGTGTGAAGAAGAAGAGGGATCTTCATACACACATTTTGGGTGTGCAAACTACTAAGCCAAGGCCTAGTGTTGTGTAGGTTGCTAATCCTTTGGTCTCTTTTGGATTTGGTTGTTTTGTTGGGTTGTTGTTGTTGTGAGACAACTTGGTGGTTGTTACATTGTTGCTTGGCTTTTGCATTAGTTATTGTCTCATGTAAATGGTTTATGGGCCCTTCAAAACCTATTTTACCCTTCAAATAAAAAATGTTGAGAAAGTATTCTCCCCCATTAAAATAATTAGAAAAATAACCTCTAATAAAGGCTGAAAATCTATCTTAAACAATATTTCAATAGCCATATTAACTAAAGAAGTCTATTTTTAGATGTGTGGTTGTTGAAAGGAAGCCAAAGTGCGGAATAATGCTTCCAAACGTTGAATCTAACAGAAGAGAAGATGCAGAATTTTTTTACAAACTCTTAAACTATTCAAATTAGATAAACACATATAAAAACAGGTTTAATAAATAAAACCACAACACCAGCTATACGTGGAAAAACCCTTTCGATAAAAAACCCACACCCCAAAAGCCAAACTCAATTGTATTATCAGCAACAACAACAGTTACAATACAATGCACATACCCAATGCTCTTCAAGAGTAGCTACATTAGAGAATACAAGAACAATTTTGGCAGCATAACAATACCTTAGAAATAATCAACCTATCTCATCCAAAACTAAGGCGTCAACATATAAATAGAGCTCATCATAAAGAGGTATGTGCCCATGGTTTCCAAAACCATCTTCAATGCCCAAGAGGTAAGTTGTGTCACAAGCAACACCTTGCTAATCCAATGACACGTCGCACATAGCAACTTTCGAAGCAACAACACATATCTCTTCCATAACGGCCATCTTGCCAATTGTAATGTAAGTACAACATAGAAGTCACCATGACCAAATAGGTGTCTTCCTTACTTCACGCCACTTGTCGAAAGTGAACTCAAACCATAAATGCAAAATGTCAAAAATAACTCTTCATGACTCTTCCATCGAACTAGAAACCATCATAGTCATAATAGAAATTCGTCATAGTCTCTACATAGAAACATATGATACTAGCTCCCTAAACTTTAGGACTTTGAAAGTGGGTGCAAAAATAAATAAAATAAACGTGTTTGGACTCTAAGATTAAGACACCTAAATCCCAACATTCTCCAACTTGTCGAAGACCTGTCAAGAGTCAAAACTCTATCATCTACTCAAGGCCCCAAGGCCATAGAACTGACACACCATCTGAAATTTTCAGTGCTCACTAGCTTCATCAGTGTATCTACAACATTCACTAAAGTATCAACTTTTTCTAACTTCACCTTTCCATCTTCCACCATATTATGAACAAAATGAAACTATACATCAATATGCTTTGTTCTGACATGGAAGGTAGGATTCTTCTCTAAACAACTAGCACTCTGGCTGACACAACATCTAGTAATTTGTCCTACTTCAAAATCAATATCCGAACACAATCTCTTAATCCAAATGGCTTCTTTACAAGCATGAGTAGCTACCATGTACTCTGTTTTTGTAGTGAAAAAGCAACTACAACTTGCTGCTTACTCATCCAACTCATTGCACTACCAAACATCATGAAAACATATCCAATGGTGGATCTTCTGTTGTCAATGTCATCTTCCCAATCCAAATCCACATATCCACAAATGCAAATTGAATGTCGAGGTCTAAAAAGATAACCATGAAAACACAAGGAATACATGGAAGTAACCCTCAAATATGTGAACACTCTCTTAATCACATCCCAATGCACCCTACCAAGATTGGCCATATACCGACTAAGGACTCCCATTGCTTGGGCAATGTTTGGCCTCGTACAAACCATAGCATTCATCAGACTGCCAAAAACACTCGCATAAGGTACTCTAGACATGTCCTCCATCTCAATAGGAGATTTTGGACAATCCTCCATAGAAAGCTTCATCCCTTGTAAAACTGGAACAACTAACTGCCTACAAGTTGTCATGTTGAATATCTCCAACACAGAGTTAACGTACTTACTCTAGCTCATCCAAAGCTTTTTGCTAGCTCTATCTCAAATAATCTCAATCCCAAGAATATATCTCGTTGCACCAAGGTCTTTCATTTCAAACTATGCTGCTAACTGAGACTTCAAATTTGAAATCATTTTTTTATCATTCCCAATAAACAACATATCATCCACATACAAGATTATAATAAGAATGTGACCATTTTCAAATTTAAAATACACACAACGATCAGATTTAGATCTTAAATATCCCAAAGACAACACATAAATGTCAAACTTTTGATACCACATTCTAGGAGACTGTTTCAGACCATACAGAGATTTCTTCAACTTACAAACAAGGTTTTCATAACCTTTTTCAACGAAAAGCTCAAGCTATGACATGTAAATTTTCTCCTCCAAATCACCATGCAGGAATGTTGTGTTCACATCCATTTGCTCGACTTCTAATTCGTAAGCTGTTGCAAGTGATAACAAGAATCGAATGGATGTTAGCTTATCTACATAAGAGAATATTTCACCATAGTCAATTCCCTCCACTTGTGAATACCCCTTTGCAACCAATTGTGTCTTGTACTTCTCAATACTACAATCTGGACCCAATTTCTTTTTGAGTACCCATTTACATCCAACAGGTTTTCATCCTATTGGTTGAAAATTTAGTACACTTGGGAAAATATACAAAATTGTGGTTTCAACCACAGTGTGTGAGTAAAACTCTCCTAATTAAGGGAAGGCTCCCCCTATCTATCTAAAGCTTAAAAATAAAATGGGATGGGACAGCAATCTTTCCTCTTCTTTCAAGAAAGACAATATCATTTTCTCTTCACAGAAAAATGATAGCAATTTGATATAAAACAACAATAACAACTTTCGAAATGAAATGAGAGAAAGGAAATGAAGTTTCTTGAAAGCTCAAAGACTTCTGTCACTTCCTTCGGGACGGGACAACAATATCAAGCTCAAAGTCTTGATTATGTGCAGTCTTATCTACCATTTTCTATACTAATTTTATTAAGAACAAATTATAACAGCACAAAGACTGAAATATCTTATTCTTTCTATGCAAAACAACAAGAACAAGTGTGAGCTCAAAGACTCATAGCTATTTCTCATAAAATCTACTTACTTCTAAACTTTGTTAAGAACAAGTGTAAGCACAAAGTCTTACAACTTTTTCCCAATAGAACTTCTACTTTAACTAAATTAATCTCCAATACTTGCAGCTCAAAGATTGCAAATCAGATTCGATTAAGTTCTCAAAGAAACACTTGCAAGAAAGGTAATATGGAACACAAACTCAAGATTGTAGCACAAAGACTCAAAGCTTGAGCAATTTTCTTTTATTCCTTTCAATTCTTCAATTTACACATAAAAGCTCAAAGACTTCTTTGATGCAAATTTGACAGAGTTTTGCTTGCTTTCCAAAAAGATAAAGATTACAATAGACCCCTCAAGTATTTATAGAAGAGAAGCCTTGATAAAAAGGTGGGAGGATCTCAACTAACTTGAGAAATTCTCTCAACCACCAAGACTTATTCAATAACTAACTATGACTTATTCCAACTACAGTCCTAACTGAACACAACTTGTAGTTGCCTTACATGTAATTACAAAAGTGCAAGTAAAGACTTGACTGACAATTTATAAAAGCTTTTTACATGCAACTTGTCAAAAGAAAAACTACAACTAAGAGATTACAAATCTGGAAAAATACAACTAAGTGTTGAAAAACACTTAAGCTGCAACATGTGAAAACATAAATCTTTTGAACTTCTGCATGATCATTCGTAGCTCAGTAGGATTCGGTTTGT
The DNA here is from genome assembly GCF_030272615.1 of Cryptomeria japonica. NCBI lineage: Eukaryota > Viridiplantae > Streptophyta > Pinopsida > Cupressales > Cupressaceae > Cryptomeria > Cryptomeria japonica. The sequence continues at coordinate 624,103,166 of NC_081414.1, read as the reverse complement.
GGGTGTTCTTGGCAACAACCATGGTCTTCACAACGGTATCATGGCATCGAAGAAGCATAGAGTTGTTCTTCTCCAAGATGGAATGGATTTCGTGCAAAAAGGTTTGATGTTTCATCAAAGCCTGAATTGAAGCAGCTGAGAATTGTTCACTCCTCCATTCATTATGAATCTTCATCTATAGATCTACAAGAACTTCTTCTTCTGGTATCAACTCTCCATTCTGACTCATTATGTTGCAAGAAGCCTTCTCACAATGGGAAACAATACCTTGAAATACTTCACCCCGCAATCTCATTGCATCATCAATCTCCTCAATGAGAGATTTGAGAACAGGGGCTTTATTTTCCAGGAGTTCTTCAAATTCCAAGTACATGACCCTGGAAGAAATAATGGCATGCTCCTGAAGAACACTCAATTGTTCTAATTAATTAGAAAAACAAGTTTTCAGGACCCAAAATCTTTAACAAAGGAGATTAAAATAAGACACCAAAAAGTCCAGTGCTTAAGAACCGCATACAAAACGACTGGCAAAAAAGCCAACAAACCAAAAAGACAGCAAAGAAAAACAACAACAAAGAAACAAGGAAGGCGCTACACAGCTATAGTCTTCAACAGGTCCTTCGCCTTTTTCACCAGCTGGTCATAGGTTGCCCCAACAGCTTTGAGATCTTCCAGATCCTTGTTAGGTTTCTTTTCTTTCTTTTTGCCTCTGGTATGGGTTCTGGGACATTGAGCTTCCCCTGTTCCTTCAGTGTCTGGGTCAATATCCAGTATTTCCTTTTCTTCATCCAGTTTGCTGATGAGAGTGTTAGTGTTGCTAGCAGAAACATTCAAGATGCTTAAACTCTATTCAACAATTTTCTTCAGGCACTCCTCAATTTTGCCGACTTTACTGACAGTATCCGAGATGGTTTGGTCATTAGCATCAGCAAGATTTTTCCTTTCCAGCAAATCTTTCTCTCTTTTCTCAAACCTGCCGTTGAAAGCATCTCTTATGCTTTCAGTTTTAGCAATGGTATTTTTCAAGTCCTCTATGTAATTAGCCATGGTCTTCCCTTCCCCAGTGTTGATGGTTTCCAAAATCAAAATTCTGTTGCAGAGTTTTTTGTTGTTGTCCATAGCTTTCTTGTAACCAGTTATAAGCCACTCCATAGTGTCCATGAAACCTTGCATACCCTCTGGAGGAGGGTTAGGGGGGGGGAGGGGGGAGTCAGCCTTATCAGGGATATCCTGTTCCTTTTTTGGGGTGTCCCGAAAAGTAGTTGCAACCCTAAGAACCTCGTCAATGGTCACCTTCTTCGGATTCTGTTCGGCTTCCAAGGTCCTTTCCTGCTTATAGACCTTCAGCTCTTTAACATTCTCCTCCTTCCGTTTGTGCTTATTTCTGGTCTGGGTGTTAACTTTTGTCTTCTTTTTCAGCAACCCTTGAGGGTTCTCCTCCTTTGAGTCTTCTGAGACCTCCTCCTCCGAGGAAAGGCTAATCTGGGGGATTCTGCCTTTAGGCTTTTTACCCTTAGAGGAAGAAGGTCTTGTTTTGTTGTGTTTCCTCTTCTTTCCAGTTTCATAATCTGAAACATCCATGCTCTCCTCAGAATCACTCGAGGGGTCACTGTCAAACTCCTCCTCCAGTGAGAAGGCAGAGTCAGACCCCTCCTCCTCAGTCTCTACAGACGGCTGCATACGGGCTATTTGATTGGCCTTGAGATGGTCATAAATAAGGACCATTAGGCCTTGATGCATGGCAGTATCCCCCATTGGGTTATCTTTGTAGGCCTTAATAGTGGCATTCATCGAGTAGAGCAGAAAATAAGGAAAATTAACCTTTTCATCGTGCCTAAAATGATTCAGCAGGACGAAATGGTAACCATAAACTTTTGTAAACCTACCATCTAATGTAATGTAGTGCATTAAAACAAAGAGGACCTCCCGCCAGGGTTTGACAAAAGCCCTAGGAGGGTAATAAGTTTTGCTCAGCTTTACCAGTCATTTTTTCTCCTTCTCGATTTCCCGATATCTCTCAATAGCCTCCTTGCTAACTTTCCTATCTCTGTAGAAGTTTCAACCTTCTCTTCTGAGGCCCATGGCTTGGGCAATAAGATTTTCATCAATTTCAACCATCTGGTCTCCCATTTTCAACATACCCTTTCTCCAGTTTTTGCAGAAAAAACTAGTAACCGTGCCATCCCGTCTGTGGAGTCTCTCCATGAATTTTGAAAAACCACCCTTTTGTAGAATGCTCCAGACCTCCTCCTTCTGTTTCCATTCTTTGCAGCTACTTGGTTCGTATTGCCGCCTGTTACCACCCATGTTCTCGTTGTTCAAAGCCAAATTTTGAAACTTGCAGAGCAAATTAATCAGAAAGCTTGTCGGAGCTATCAAAGTTACCCAGAAAGCGTGGGAACTAATGAAATAGGTATTATAATAAATGAGGCTCACATTATTATAATGACTCAAAGTACTCCAATCAGTTCTTTTCATTATTATCCTGTCCATCAAAAATCTTTGGAGTGCTTCTATATCGATCATTAAAAATGATTTGCCTGACATTTTTGAGGAGTCCTTGTTCTCTCGTCCACGTAAACATTTCCTCTTTGTTAACCGCCGCGTTGGTAGCCTAGTCAGCAGAGCCATTGGCCTCCCGGTAAATGTGGGATATGTGACTTTTTTTTTAAAGTGTTAATAAGGTCTATAGCAGTATTGATGATGTTGTTGATCGACCATGAGGGCTTTGAGATCCCCTTAAGACATTTTATGATATTGTTTGAGTCCCCTTCAATCCATAAGTAAGGGCAATTCCATTTTTTAGCAAGAAGAATACCTTGGAGAGCTGCCATTGCTTCAACTTTATGGTTTGTTTGGGTTCAAATAGGGACAACAACCATTTCCTTGCAATTTCCTTTGTCATCTCTGAGAATAGCTCCACAACCTCAAGGACCTGGGTTACCTTTTGCAGCCCCGTCAAAATTAACTTTGAACCAACCATAAGGGGGGGTTTGCCATCTAGCTTCAAGTCTTTTATTCTGATTGGGGTCAGAACTGTCGACAATCTTCAAATTCCATGCACTTAAGATATTTGAATCCAGAGGGTTGTTCGAGAAACAAGGACCCTCAATGATCCCAATATTTTCCACAATCGCCCAGTGAATTTTCTGGAACACAATATCCTAATTGAGGGAGACATCCCTGAAGATACGATTATTTCTTTATTTCCATAGTCCCCACAGGATGTGAGGAAGAGATAGCTGCCACAGAGATCTCAAAAAAGAGTTAGTCTAATATAAGTTCCAGGAAGAAAACAAATCACTTATAGTTTTAGGAAACACCCAATCAATGCAAAACTTTTAAGAAATCTTTCTCAAACTGCGGCTGAGTAAGAATAGTGGATGGCAAGGTGGTCCACAGACTCTTCCTCCTGAAGGTACAGAGCTCATCTATTAGGGAAGACAAAGCCTCTGCCCTTTAGGTTGTCTAGGGTCAGGATCTTATTTTTGAGGATGGTCCAGAAGAAAAAATAAATCTTGGGGGTAAGACCTTTAATCCAGGCTTTAGACCAATAAGGATTACCAGAAGGGGTGAGGGAAAGGATACAATACATAGAGGAAACAGTTAAAGTACCTTTAGGTTCATGTTTCCAAATCAGGGAGTCTTCCTCATTATTCAACCAGACCGAGGACAGATGGATCTTAAGCTTAGAAAGGCTAGGGTGAATGCTTTCAATGTTCTGCCAATTGTTACTAGACCAGTACTCAGCAACTAAGGAGCCAAAAGTTCCAATACAGGAGGGAGCATGGAGGGCCCATTCATTGATTTTAGTTAAGCGTTTATCAAAAAGCCAAGGATCCTCCCATAATTTAACTTTCCTACCATTTCCTACTTTCCAGATCACTCCTTTGGCTATACTTTCTTTGCATTTAGATGCATGATTCCATATGTGAGATCTATTAATACTGAGATCCGAATTGATAAAAGAAGAAAGAGAGGAGGACAAAAGAGAGTATTTACTTCGCCAAATTTTACACCATTCAGTGTCTGAATGAAACATTCTTCAAACCTGTTTTCACAGGAGAGCTTCATTTAATTAAGGTTCGAATTCTCCTCAGGCCCAGACCTCCTTTACTTTTCAGTCTACAAACCTGGTCCCAAGCCACCAGAGACATTCTTTTCTTGTCCTCAACCCCAGACCATAGGAATCTTCTTTGAAATTTCTCGATTGCGTCAGCATAATTAACTGGAATTTTGAAAAAGACTTAAAGCATAAATTGGGATACTTTGAAGAGAAGCTTTAAGTAATTGGAGCTTTCCAGCCTGACTTAAAAGGGCTCCTTTCCAACCAGCTAGTTTTTTATGAAATTTATCCACTAGAGAACTCCAGAAGGGATCAAGAGGTGCAGTGCCCATGGGGAGACCAAGATAAGTCGCAGGAAGATCAGCAATCCTACAATCCAGGATTCTGTTGATTCTCTGTTGTCTTCTCTCAAGAGTATTGATGAAAAAACTTCGCTTTTGACCCAGTTAATAAGCTGCCCAGAAGCAGAGGCAAACTTACAAAGAATACTCTTCAAGATTTTAGCTTCAGATATACTAGATTCCCCCATGATAATAGTATCATCGACAAACTGTTGGTGGGAACAAATAAGGTCAGTAGAAGAAGGTTGGAGACCCTTAAAGGAGCCTTGCAAAACCATATTTTCCATAGTCCTTCCAAAATATTCTGCCATAATTATGAAGAGGATGGGGGAAATAGGATCCCCTCGCCTTAGACCTCTAGAAGCTTTGAAGAAGGGTGAAGGTGAACCATTGACAAAAACAGCAAAAGAGGCAGAGGTGATAAGTTGGCTGAGGAGATCAATAACTCTAGAGGAGAAACCAAAAGACAAAAGAACCTTCTCAAGAAAAGGCTAGTCAACCCTGTCATAGGCTTTGGAGAGATCAAGCTTGAGGATGAGACCCTACTTCTTTGCTCTAACAAGAGAATGAATGTTCTCATGGATAGTTATAATAGAGTCAAGAATTTGTCTTCCAGGGACAAAACCATTTTGTTGGTGATTAATTAAAGCAGGAAGGACAGACAAAAAGCTAGAAGTAAGAATCTTGGAGATAATCTTATAAAAAGAATTGCAAAGACTAATAGGTCTAAATTTGTCCATTGAGTCAGCACCTTGGGTTTTGGGGATGAGAGCAATAAAAGTACCATTGATTTCTTTCAAAAGTTTTCTAGCCCCAAAAAATTCCTTGACCCCATTAGAGACATCTTTCCCAACAATATCCCAAAAATCTTGAAAAAAAACATGGGGAAGCCATCTGGGCCAGGCGCTTTGTTACCATCAAAGAAAAAAACAACATTTTTAATTTCCAATTTCAAAGGAATGGAAGAGAGGGAGACATTCATTTGATCATCAACGAGACAAGGGATATTATGAAGAAAAGAAGATTGAGCTTCAGCATCCAATCTATGATCCCTCTTGAGCAGTTCCGAGAAATACCTTTTAGCTTTGTTCCTTATTTCATCCTCCTTGACCAACTCCCCGTTATCCACCATTAGTTTGGTTACCCTATTAACAGCTTTATGCTTGATCGTCGACATATGAAAGAATCTTGTGTTCCTATATCCTTCCTTAAGCCAAATGCATCTAGATCTCTGCTTCCAGAAGGTTTCCTCTTTAGCAATGATATCATGGTATTTTTTGAGAGTCTCATTTTCATCAGCAAAGGACACAGTACTGAAACCATCCTTCTGGATTTGAGCCTGTATTTTTTTAAGGTCTTCCTGGACTTTACCTTTGGCCTCAAAAATATTCCCAAAGCTGGATTTATTCCAGAGTCTTATGTTATCCTTTACACTTTTGAGCTTCTTAACAACTCTATACATAGCAGTTCCCTCAACTTGTATGCTCCACCATTTCTGAATGTTACTTTTGATATCTGGGTGGAGGGTCCACATTTTTTCAAATCTGAAGGGGAAGTGTCTCCTTCTATTAATTGAGTCAACAATGAAGGTGATAGGAAAGTGATCAGATCCAACCCGAATGTGGGCCGACAGAGAACAGAAATAATGATTGTACCAATCATCAAAGATGAGAGTCCTATCAAGGCGAACTTGGATAAGATCATTACCAGTTCTCCTGTTAGTCCAAGTGTAATTGCATCCCTGTATTTCTAAATCATTGAGAGCCTGAGAATTAATGAAATCCATAAGGGCCAACCTACTTTCCAGCTGAGGGGGACTTCCTCCAAATTTTTCCTCCTCTCTCAAAAAAGTATTGAAGTCTCCCATAACCAACCAACTAAGATTTCTGAAGTTGTCCCTAGCTTGTATAAGTTTTTTCCAGAAGGAATTTCTAGCCTTCAAAGTATTGGGAGCATAAACGTTAGTGAGAACCCATGAAGTACCATCTTTTAAATGCTCAAATTTGATACAAGAGAAATTATTTTCTTGAATAATAACATGTCCTTTGACAGTATTAAGGTTCCAGATAGTAGCTATGCCTCCAGAAGCACCTTCTGAACTGCCACCACTAACATTACCATTTTTGAAAAACTTCAAAAATTCAAATTTTTCTCTACTCATTTTGGTTTCTTGAATTAGAAAAATATCAGGTTTACTATCCCTTATCATATTCCTAACGATGTCATGTTTATGGAGATTATTGAGCCCCCTTATATTCAAAGAGATAATCTTCATAGTTACTTACCAATTCCTAGCTCCTTAAGAGTCTTCTGGGTTCCATCTGCAATGTTCTTACTGGCCTCCTTGTCTCTGACTTTATGGTTAGAGGGTCGACCTGGAGAAGAGGAGATATACCCAACATCAACTTGAGCTATTCTGTTGGATTTCCTTAGGAGAGAAGTCGAGGGAGTAGTTCCTTTTGTATTCCTGTGTTTTGGTATTTTCCACTCAGCATCTATCTCAGGAGTCGCTTCCAGGTTGCTGAGGATTTTGGAGATTTCTTCTTCGTTACCCCAGTTAGGGGTTCTGGAAGCATTTGAATCACTCTTAACTATTTTTGAGCTCTGGTCTGAGTCCAAAAGGTTCATACCCAGAATTGCACATTTTTGAGCTTCTTGTATTTCAAAACTTGGCATGAGCATTGAAGAGTCAGTCTTTTCTTCTTGGGAGTCGGGGATCTCCCCTTCCTCAGGTTGGTCATCTTTCTCTTGCAGTTCCTTTCCCTCATAAGTGTCAGCTACTACTTCAGCTATATCATTTGAAGATTCAGTCTGATCTTTCAGATCCTCTGTTTGAGTAGTAACTAGGGTGTTGACTTTGGTTGATTCGTTTCTCAATACTTCCTAGGTTAAGGGGCCAGAAATAGAAGTTGAGGGCACTTCCTTCTTCTCCCCCAAAGGATTGAAGCGATTAGAGTTATCTTCCTTATTCTCTGAGTTTTTAACTTGTCATACCATTTTTATTCGAGGCCTTTGATTTTCAGTCTGGGGTTTAGACTGCTTGGCTTTTGCCTTCGGCTTGATTGGACAAGATTTTGCCCAATGACCTATTGTTTTACAATGGAAGCAGGCAAAGGGAATAGATTCATATTCAATATGTTGTTTACATGTTCCCAACTTTGATACTAGATCTATTTGTTCTGGCATATCTGCATCATGGGCTATCCCTACACGGAACCTAGCATGAGTGAGTCTCCTTTTAGAAGTTGTGACTGGGTCTCAAGAGAGGAGTTCACCAAAGGAGTTTGCAATTCCTGAGAAGATGTTTTCTGCCCAATATTCAAGAGGCAAACCTGGTAGCTTTACCCAAACTAAAACTTGAGCCAAGAGAGAGTCATTCATATTCAAGTTTGGATGCCATTTTCGAAGAACCAAAGCTGTCTTTCCTACCATCCAGGGGCTCCCACAAAGAATCCTTAATTTATCTTCTTCACATGAAAAAGTAAAAGACAGAAGGCCTTTAGGTAAAGCCGAGATTTCAACATTACCCTTCAGGGCCCATTTTCGTTTAACATAAACCCTAACAACTTCAATATTAGGACGCGAGCCCATAAATTTGCCTACCAAGGAATTTGACATACTATTTATATTATGATCCAGGACCAGATCAGGGATAGAGATAGCGAACTTTCCACCAGAAGGATCTGAAATATTCTTGACAGAAGGTAGAGAGGATTTACCAGATAGTCTAGTTCCAAAGAGGGAAGACCATTTTTTTGTTTCTTTTCCGCTCTCCAAGGAGTCATCACGTGGGATGGGCCCCCCGCTAGACCCTTCCCTCAGAAGCCAAGAGGAACCCGTTGTCTTCTCTGGCAGAGTACCACCTATCTGCGGTATGACAACAGCCTCCGGAATGTCCGGAGGCTTATCCTTCTCTCCTATGGGAGCAGCAACAACATTGTTCTGGCCACTCCCATCATTGGAACCAGAGTTCCCGCCTTTCAGAGAATTTGAATTTTGAATTCTCCCATTGCCGCTTCCTACTCCTCCTTGCTCTCCCATTTCAATTCTTATCTGTCTAAGAACACTCAACTGTTGTTGGGGCATGGTGCGCCAGATAGTCAAACTATCTTCCACCCTTTCCAAATTCTGTTTGAAAGTGTCGGAGGTATGATTCAATTTCTCTTCAATGGCCTCCAACTTAGACATCATTTGGAAAATGTCTTTCAGCACTTGTGCACATAGATCATGAAGTTGATCCACCCAAGAATCCAATGCTTGTACTTTCTGGGCAACTCTCGCAACTCCACGAATCGATTCTTGGGAACCGGAAGAACTTGTAGGATTACTCCCTTCACCAACAGGTTTTGTAATTTTATAAATAGCTATAACAAGTTGTCAGTTCTCCTCTTCTAGCTTGTCTTTCTTTGCTAGAAGTTTGTCATACCGCTGCACTAGTGAGGCTACAGATTGTTGGGCATCGTGTTTGACCACTTCATGCGTTTGTTTGCCCAATTCTATCCTTGTAACCCTGTAATCAGCAGCTTGCATTTCCTCACGTGGCTTATCCGCAAGGGGCTCAACAATTTTTGCCACTTTCATCTTATTGCTATCAACAGTTACTCTTGAAATTATCTTGGCCTTTTTAGCAACCTTGGGCCTAAACTGTTTGAGTTGTTGATAGTCAAAGACATTAGGAGAGATTTCCTAATTCTTCCTCTTTGGGGTAAAAGAATTAAGCCATGGAGGTAAAACGACTAGTTCTCCTCTAGTAGTTGCTGAAGGCGAAGGAGAAGCAGTTTCTGTTTGAACAGTCGTGGTCACCCTGTGAGGAGTATCTGTTTGGATGGCGGCCATGGTTTTCTTAGTAACCAATGGGCATGAAGATTGCCTCATAAATTCTTCAAAGTCAGAAGTAGAGGTATCAATCTTTGACAACTGGATACATGTAGGAGTATCCACAGGAATTTCCAACGAACTCTCTTGTAGATGATCAGGAGGGGGCTCAATTGCTGAAATAGGAACGACATTCTGAGGAAACTCTTCCACTATTATGTCAGGAGGAGAAAGAGGTGTCTCGATGGAAACTGAGGAAGGAATCTCATGAGGTGAGTCTGAAGCTAGAGACTTAGGAGCATCATCGGATTGTTGTCCTTCTTCTGGATTATCAGGATCGATCACATGAACATGAAACCAGGACTTTTCCTTTCCATGAACTGTTGCCTCCTCAGGAGGAAGCACTACTACCCGATTAACCCGCAATTTGATCTCGGTGCCTGAAGATGATGCACCTTCCTTGTTGTCAATCTGAATCTCAGACTTACATCCAAGAGGCCCCGTAGAGTTCTCTTCTTTCCCAACCTTGATCTTGATGATTCTAACACCATTACCTTTGAGCCAAGTGTTGGTGTTAGCCAAGATAGGCTGAAATCTTTCAAGAATGGGTGTTCATTTTTTATGCGACCATTGGATTAAAGGAAGTGGGGCTTCCTCAACCCTTCGCGAGACGTACTCTAAATCGAGCACATGACCGTCATCGATCATTCCTTGCGGAATGTCCACCAGGTTCATATCAATAACTTGCAACAGTAAGCTTGCAGTAGTCCATCTTGAGAACCTCCATTTCTGTACGGAGATCTAACCAGATATCCTCAATACGATGCACGTGCACGAAGGACTTTTTGATCTTTTCCTTTATATCCCGGTAATCAAAATATGCCCTGGACTTAAACCTTTTGAGTTTAATCTCTTCCATCTCAGTCTCCATAGCTTTGGCTTTGACGGATGTGGCAAGAGAATACCGGCCAATTTTCAATGGGTTTGTTGTAGAAATCCTCATTCCGACCTTATGTCTAACAGACTGATGAGTGTGCACAGCCATAATCTGTCTTCCCAACTCCATAAGAATGATCTTATTGGTCGGGTATCTAGGAAGCATGTATGGCTGCCCACTATAGCATCCGACTCTCATATAGGTAAAGGTCGGGAATTGAAGAAACTAACACCCATACTCATTCACTCTTTCTCATGCCTCATCTGACACCCTTCTGTTCTTTAGAGTCTTGTCAAACTGGCACATGAAGTAACCAAAGAATGCAACTTGAACTCTTCTGAAATGCAATCTGTTGGGTCTCAAAGGCAGTTGATCATAATATTCCCACACAGGTATAAGCGAGCGATCACGCTTGGTAGAAAGACCAGGGAAATGCTGAGTGACGCTGCCAAATACACTAAGTATAAATTCATGTAAAACATCATGGTGGTAGGGACTGCTACAAGTTGCTCACATAAAGCATCGCTGATAATCTCTCCCCATGATATATGATGGGATTGCCTTATGAACATGGTAAACTGATACATTCAGGGTTCAAAAACATTGGAATTTTCAAGATCCATCATCCTGCTGAGGAGAGTTATGATGTCTCCAATTTCCCACTTAAAGTCACAGCGGTACAACTTAGCCCACCTTGAGAAGGCGGCTCGTGGCTCATGAATCCACCTGTTAATATGATGTTTGCAATCCTTTTCCCTCTTGACATAGTACTCGGTTGCACTATCCTTTGAAATATCCATATAAACAGGTGTTGGTGGTATTCTGAAGACTTTCTCAATTGTATCTGCATCAAGGCGGATTATTGTTTCACCATCATCATTTTTAATGGTTCTTGTCTCTTTATAAAAGCGATGAGCGCAAGCGAGAACAAATTCAGGTTCTGGGGCAGCCACTAGAAAAGAGGATGCGTGATGGATGTGGTTGTCCAACAGCTGCTGCATATTACTATCCTGCGGATCCTCCACTCTCTTGACAAATTCTGACATATCCACATGCCTTATTTTCGTATCTTTTATGCGGTCCAAAGGAGAGGAAACTTGCGAAGGTGAAACTTCATTATGGTACTTGTCATATTTATACTTATCTTCTTTGGAATAGGAGAGGATAGTAAATTTGACATTGAAGGACAACCTAGTATACTACGATGAAGACTTAAAAGTGTTAAGGCAACATCATAACCAACTGCAACTAACATTTTTCCTTCTTCAAATGGGAAGAACTCCAACCCTTGCACTTCACGATTGTGAGAGAAAGATGGGAAATAAATGGGAATGGTGGAAATTTGACTTTGACCAATTTTGTATCTTGGGGAAAATTTTACAAGTATACAAGTTGGGAAGAGTGCATATGCAATCGGATTTTTAAAACTCGAATGCAAATATACTTGTAAAACGGAAAATGGAGAAATGAGTGAAAATTGAGAATTAGACTTGCGGGAAATGACGTGAACGAAAATTACGGATATAAGCAATATGGATGGATAAAAATAGAAAAGTTTTGAGAATGTCATTTTCAAGAAAATGGGAAGAACTTTGGACATGCAATCCGGTTCTAAAAACCCGAATTTGGAAGGAAGGGTATTTTTCATCTTTGCAACTTGGAATTTCAACAAAAGATGGTTAAATTCTTATAACCATAAGGGAAGAACAATGATTTTCATCCACCTTGTAATCGAGATTTAAAATCCCGAATAGAAGTAAAGAGGGAAAATGGGGAAGAACAATGCAATTCACAAATTGCCTTGGAAAGGGGAAAATCTCTCACAAAACCGATTTTTGGGGCAAAATAAACATATACACAAATTTACAACTAGAAAGGAAAAACAAGAAGACAAAAAAACAAGAAAATGAAATAAAGAAAGAAAAGAAATCATACCTTGCTTCAAACTGAATATGCCTCTTCAAAAAGATGATCAATCTTTGAAAGAAGAAAGGAGAACTCTTAAATAGAGATTAAACCGCATTTCAAAACCCTTGCCACGTTTTACCAAAATGTCTTAGGCAGCAAAACGTGGCACCAAAAACAAACTTAATGGCACAAGAACCAGTCTAATCTTCCTCCAACTTCAATGCCTTAGCATAATAAGCAAAAATGATTTAGGAGATTGAAGCTTCGTGGAGTTTGGATCCACCAAAACGTGAGTTTTGACAAACACGTGTTTGTTATTTTAGATTAAAAAAAACCAGCAAACATAAACCCCAAATGGCGTGATAGATGTTTGCAAATGCATAAAAATAGGGAAGAATCCCAAACGCCTTGCATCTCCCAAAAAATCGCCACAAAAAATGCTTCCAATTTGCAACAAAAACGCCTTTCTTTAGCTGGTCGGGTTTTAGGAAAAGGAATGCAAGTTTTATTTTTCATATAAAAGAGAAAATCGGGTTTTAATTCCCATATAACAAGTTTTAAAATGTTACTTTTCCCTCAACAAAGCAAAATCGGGTTTTAGAAATGCAATTACAAGTTTAAAATTTCTCAATTTACACTTTATGAATAAAATCGGGTTTTTTGGGCATAATAGCAAGTTTAAAATTGTCACTTTATTCCATTTCTAAGCAAAATCGGGTTTTGGAGAGAGATGTGCAAGTTACAAATTACTTGTAAAGGGAAAATAAAATCCCTACAACAAGTTTTAATAACTTAACACATGTAGTAGAGGAATAAAATCCCTATTACAAGCAAAAGACATTAAAATAGGGGTTTTAGAAAAGAATTACAAGTGACTTTTAAATATGCAATTTAAAATTAACTTGCAACTTATCCAAAAAATCTGTATCAAAACTAAAAAAGCCAAAAAGCATCGAGAGGGAAATAAAAAGTAAGTTACAAGTTCTTTTTTCAATAAAGTGCACTTGTAGTTAGCCAAAAATTTCCCTACAAAGACTAAAACAAAGAAAATCATTAAAACTTGCAACTCAAGGAATATTTCCCACCTGTAGTCAAAGAGAAAAAAAACTCAAAATTGAAGGAAAGACATAGCAAATGAACCCAGAATGCGATGAAATTCGAAACGTGCTTTGAGAATAGACTGAAGATTAAGCCAGTCCAAGGATTAGGCGAAATTTTGCCTCGGGAAGTGTGCCATAGAGTAAAATTTTCATTTTTTGACAAAATTTTTATGTAATGGTCCTTTTTTTAAAACAAAAATGAGGACAGCACATCCTTCAGGCAAAGGTACCAGATCCCATGTAGCATTCTTATTCAATGTAGTCATCTCTTCACTCATGGCTTCCATCCAGGAATCTGCATCACGCATACACATAGCCTCTCTAACAGTACTAGGCTCATCAGTGTTAGCAATCAAAGCAAATATACAACCGGAATCCAACATAGAATATCCTAACTTTTTTGATGAATAACCATATCTGTCAAGTGGCTACCTATCACAAGTAGACCTCCTCAATAGTTGAGGTTGAGGTTCTTGCTCTTCTTTAGAACTTTCAGAGCTGCTTGAGCTCTCCTCGTCATCAAGTCCACTAGGAGCTCATTCTCAAGGGTAGAAGGAATCTGAACTACCTCCTTCTATTTCTCTTCCTTCTTCGATTGCAAATCAACAGTGGAAGGTTTCAACTCACGAAAAATCACACTTCTATTGTAAAGCACCTTCTCTACAACTGGATCCGAAAGCTTGTAACCTTTCACACCGACACCATAGCCAATGAAGATACATTTAACTGCTTTGTTCTCCAATTTTGATCTTTTCTCCCTCGGCACATGTGCATATGCCTCAAAGCCAAAGAGTCTGAGATGTCTCAAAGTGGGCTTCTTACAAGACCACGCCTCCATGGGTGTCTTTTCAACTAGTGTCAAAGTAGAAGATCTGTTAATCAAATAACATGCAGTGGCCACAACTTCAGCCCAAAACTTTTGTTCAATCCCACCACCACTTAGCATACTCCTAGCCCTCTCCATCAGCATTTTGTTTATCCTCTCCACAACTCCATTTTGTTGAGGGGTGTATGGAGTTGTTTTATGTCTCTCAATCCCATGGTCCTTATAGAACTTGTCAAATTTTGTCGAACAAAACTCATTGCCATTGTCAATCCTCAAAAACTTAATTTTTCTACCAGTCTAGTTTTCAAACAAGGATTTGAACTCCTTAAACCAACTAAAATCTTCATATTTACTTTTGAGGAAATACACAAATGTCCTTCTACTATAGTCATCTATGAAAGAGACAAAATACATAGATTTAGATATCAAAGAAATGCTAACAGGACCAAACACATCTAAACGAATATAATCCAAAACCCCAGAAGACTTGTGAGAACTAGAATAAAACGAAACACGGTGTTGTTTTTCCATAACACAATGTTCGCAAAAGTTGAACTCGAGATTACAATCATCAAGGCCTTCAACAAGGCTCTTATTTTTCAGGGCTCTAACACCCTTCTCACCAATGTGATCGAGTCTTTGGTGCCATAACATTGTCTTCTCTGTTTGGAGCTTCATCTCCAAAGCATTTGCACCTTTAGGTACCCAAAAAGCACGACCATCAGATGTTGAAACAATAGTCTTCCTCTCTACTTGATCTGATGGGAAGGATGGAGAATCCAAAGCCCTTTTCTTTGACTTCCCAGGAGCACTATTGCATTGAACTGTGTATGCATCCAACTTATACAAGGTGCCAATCCGAACACTCTTAGAAAGCACCATAGAGCCTCTTGTCATCTTGCATCCACCTTGTGAGAAAACAACCTGCACACCCACATCACTCAGCTTGTTAACTGAAAGTAAGTTCTGTGCCAAACCAAATATGTGGACACCATCAATCCTCTTCACTCTACCATCGGGGAATTGAATCTTAACTCTTCCACGGCCAACAACCTTCAGGCGAGAGTCATCACCCAGATACACCTTCTCACCATCAAAGTCTTTGTACTTCGAAAACCAACCTCTGTGAGAGGTCATGTGGAAAGAGGCACACGAATCTATCAACCACACATCTTCTGATGCATGTGTTGCCAAGGCTACCACAAAAGCATCTACTTCATCATGAGAGGATTTATCAGAGTCAGGATCAGAGAAATCCTTTTTACCTTTATTTTTCTTCTCCTCTTTGACACCTTTTCAAAAATGACCATATTTGTTGTAGTTACAACATTTCGCCTTTGACCTTTTACTAGGAGACTTAGATCTCCCCAGAGACTTGGATTTACCCTTCTTGTCCTTTTTCTTGCCTTTCTCCATCGTTTTATCACGAGCAACAAAGGCCTCTTAAGCCATCTCAAAAGATTTCCTTCGCATCTCTTCAAATAACAGCAAACCAACCATATCCTCTATTTTGAAAGTGGTTGTTGTGCTTCGAATGGCCATGAGAAGGTGATCCCATGACTCCAACAAATAACATAAGAAAAGCATACATTTATCTTGATCATCAATCTTGTCACCGACAGAATTCAATTGAGCGACAAGCATGTTGAACACATTCATGTGATCTACAACGAACCCTCCTTCCTCCATCCTCAGAGAATAAAGTTGCTTTCTCAAGAATAACTTATTTAAAAAAGATTTCCCTTGATAAATATCACCAAGCTTTTTCCAAAGTGTGGTTGCAATCTTCTCGTGATGGACATTCTGGAGCATTGAATCAGTCAAATAGAGTCTTATCGAACCCTTGGCTTTTCGATCCATTTTATCCCAATCATCTTGCAATGTATTTTGAGGTTTTGTTGAAGAAACCACAACCCATAGATCTCTATCCACAAGCATGTCCTCCATTTTGAGTTTCTACAACTCAAAATTGCTGCCATTAAATTTATCCATCTCGATTTGGTTAGATGTGTTTGTCATATCAAAGCTGCAATAAAGTTATGAAATCTTCCTCTCCAAAACTCTCATTGAAACTAGATCAACACAAAAGACCCGTCAACACAACAACAATAACAAAGTTGGTCAGGGTCTGATACCAATTGAAAGGAAGCAAAGTGTGGACTAACGCTTCCAAATGCTAAATCTAATAGGAGAGAAGATGCAAAAATTTCTTACAAACTCTAAAACTATTGCAGATTAGATAAACACATAAAAATAGATTTAACAAATAAAACCACAACACCAGTTATACAGGGAAAACCGTTTTGGGAAAAAAAACCCACACTCCAAAAGCCAAACCCAATTGTATTATTTGCAACAACAACAGTTACAATACAATGCACGAAGCCAATGCACGAAAGGAATAGCTACAAGAAGGAATCCAGGAACTCAAAATATAAATAGAGCTCATCACAAAGAGGTATGCTTCCACAACTCAAAATTGTTGCCATTAAATTTATCGATCTCTATTGTGTTAAATGTGCTTGTCATATCAAAAAAGCTACAATAAAGTTATGAAATCTTCCTCTGCAAAACTCTCATTGAAACTAGATCAGCACAAAAAACCCATCAACCCAACAACAATAACAAAGTTGGTCAAGCTCTAATACCAATTGAATGGAAGCAAAGTGTGGAATAATGCTTCCAAATGTTAAATCTAATAAGAGAGAAGATGCAAAAAATTCTTACAAACTCTTAAACTATTGCAGATTAGATAAACACATATAAAAAAAGATTTAACAAGTAAAACCACAACACCAGATATACATGGGAAAACCCTTTTAAGAAAAAAACCCACACTCCAAAAGCCATACTCAATTGTATTATCAGCAACAACAACAATTACAATACAATGCACAGAGCCAATGATCTTCAAGAATAGCTACAACCGAAAATTCAAGAACAATTCTGGCAACATAACACCGCTTTAAAAATAATCAACCAGTCTCATCGAAAACAACTAAGGCATCAAAATATAAATAGAGCTCATCACAACGAGGTATGTGCCCATGGTTTCCAAAACCATCTTCAATGCCCAAGAGGTAAGTTGTCACAAGCAACACCTTGCTAATCCAACGACATGTTGCACATAGCAACTTCCGAAGCAACAACACCTATCTCTTCCATAATGGTCGTCTTGCCAAATGTAATAAGTACAACATAGAAGTTACTAGACCAAATAGGTATCTTCCTTACCTCACACCACTCGTGTAAAGTGAACTCAAACCATAAATGCAAACTGCCAATAAATAACTATCTATCTTATTTATAACATTACCTCGCACCACTTGTGGAAACTGAACTCATAATCATAATAGAAATTCGTCATAATCTTTACATAGCAACCTATGACACTAGCTCCCTAGACTTTAAGACTTCCAAAGCAAGTGCAAAAATAAATAAAATAAACATGTTTGAACTCTAAGGTTGAGACACCTTAATCCCAACAGTTGTCTTGTAAAGACTGACAATTGGATCTTATTTTTAGTGAGGCTAGTCTTATCTTGTATGCTTGTCCCCTATGTAATAATAATGTCTCTTGAGCATCTTTTCTTTGACTGTTATTATGCTAGATCTTTGGTCCATCTTTTTGCTATCATTTATGCAAGGGATAACAAATCCAATACTACTTATCATGAGATTCTTTATGGTTTTGTTAATAACTTTGATAAATAGCTCAACAAAGTTTGGCATGTTTTGTCTTTTGATATCCTTTGGCATATCTAAATTAGGAATAATATAACATTCCAAAGCAAAATAGAGTGCTTTATGGAACATCATTTTGCAGGTTACAATGGTCCTCAAAATACCTAAAGACAAATCATAAAGGTTGTTGGAATGAATGACTATGATCTAAGAAAGTGAAGTTAATTGGAGCCAACTTATGACTAAACCCAGCCCGGAGGGATGGCGTAGTTGGTTGAGGGTGTGTGGTGTACATCAAAGATGTCTCAATGTCGACTCCCACCTTGGATCACCTGATGGCAGTGGCTTACGGATGGCTGTCACCATCCCATAGGCTAGTCTCGCTTCAACTAGCTCCAAAGGGGTCGTGGGTTGGGTCGAATGGACACCCCAAGAACAGAAAAATAAATAAATACCCCCAAAAAAAATGGTGAAAAACCTGATGACAATGATGATGAAGGTGAAATGGCAAGTACATGTATATCCATGTTTTAAATCTACCTAACTTCATTGTAGACAACTAGAGTAATATTTTCCAAAAAGAAAAGAAAAAAGATGCCATGTAGGTCAAAGAACCTTGCCCCAGTAGAAAAGATATGTTGCTCCTATTAGCACCTATGGTATTGACTACTAAGAAATAGCAATAATATTAATCAATGATTCTTGCTATGATACTCTATTTTTCTACAAGTAAAAACTCAGTTCAGTTGATTATTTACGGTATGTATTCCAGGCATTTTCCTGTAGTCTATCTGTGTATACTAGATCATTCGTCACTATTGATATTATTTTTATTCCATCATAGTTGCAACTAGTCCTGGCCGGTAGGCCCATATATGTTGTAACCTATTTCAGTAAACTAATATCAAATACAATAAAAATAATTAAACTTTAACAAAACCAAAAAACACTATATGGTTCATAACTTCAGAACATCAGATAATGACTGAAGAATACAATATTCATTTGAGTAAACCAATGACCATGATTCCCAGCTCAAAGTGACTGAGTAGGTCTTCTATTAATGATTGGCTTGTTAACATAAATGCTAAAATAAGCTTGGTAAACAAGTTCAGAGCTTACTACAGGAGAGGTGCAGGCATTTACCTTTCGACATTCAGATTTGCAAGAAATTTACAAAATAAAGTCAACTTGGCAAACAGGTTTGATGCTTTTCATGTCCTACACAACAAACATGAACATCTAGTATCTTTTGGAAGTAAAATTTTCCAGAAAATAAAAATTAAGCTCAGTAGGTGTTCTTAGAATAAGGTGTCGACTAAATGCTAACTTCTGAAGTTGTGAATTGTATAAACAAGGCACCGACACATTTATAAGTTGCCATTTTTTAACTTGATCAAAAGTTTGTACTTACAGCAAAAACAATGGAACTTTTTACTAGATTCACTTCCCAATACATTGAGTTCAGAAAATATAACTTGAAGAGTGGGCTTGTTAAAGCTGCCATTCCAACATAGTTTATTATTTTGCAAATCAAAGTTCATCATGAGTTTGGGGTAGGGAATTCTTTGTAAGAAAGGATGGATCACTGGAAGTTAAATGAATTTTGGTTTCCTTTCCATCATCAATATCTATATGTACATCACTATTTACAGGATTGGAGTCGCTGGTCTGATGTATACTGCTATCCAAAAATGCTGGGGCAGAGGAGGGACTTGCATCCATGGAAACCATTTTTTCAGAGGTTCCAATCGTCACTTTCATATTCTCCTTTACAAAATATGGACTGTTAGCATGCTGTGGATAGTCTGAAGCTAGATTTATTTCTGGATGATCTGATCTCATTGATGCAGACAATTTACGCTGTAACTTCAAAAGCCCAACACGCTTGGTGAAAATGTATAAAACGACCAAGCAAAAGAAAACAAATCCAACACCCATTATTATCCTGTCATTCGTGCAACAATTAAGTCAGAAAATGGACTAGAAATTAATTTGATATGGCAAACACAGTACCATGTAACCAACCTGAAAAAATGATATGGCTGGGAATTTGATTAATCACATTTTATATAGATACTTGGGTTGGCTTTTGAAAAAACAGAATTCTTGGGTTAGCTTGAAAACTGAAAAAAAATCATGATGCTTTGGAGCCAATATATAGAATGCCAGAGGCAGGAAATATTTTTAAATTTATGTTCTATATGATCCAGCCAGGTAACTGATACATTTCACGCCATTCTAGCAGCAAAAGCAAAGTTAAGAAAGACATCAAAATTTGAATAGCATGGTTGGAGAAAAGTCCACCTATCAAGGATATCCTGTCGTCGCATAGTTGTGAGCAGGTGTCTAGTGCTCATCAGTAAAGAGCGGTGTCCTTTATATTCAGTTTCAGCTTTTATGAGAGTCCCAGTGGATTGATCTGGGATTACATTAACAGAAATCAAAATAAGGTTAAAACTAAAAAGACTCTTCTACTATATACCTGATCAAACATTCAACATAAACAAAAAGAATATTAAAACTGGGCAAATAATTTACATGTATATAGATATACAACAATGAAAGGAACCCAAATAAGAACAAATTTCAATGTGGAAAGCTATCACACTAGTTGCATTGATTTTCCATTTAAATTCTTCAAAATTTCAACTCAATTATCAGGAGAAAAACTCTGATTGTGAGAATTCTATATTCTTGCATGATAGAATAACCGATATACATGAAACCAGCCTAATTTGACAAGCATACTGAAGCTGTCCCAAAACATGAGATACTGTGAAACATTTGTTTTTGACCGCAGAAAAAAACATGTTTACAACTTTTGGGATGGGTAAAGCCAGAAAACTAGAAAGCTTCATAAATAATATACACTACAGAAATACTAAAATTCAAAGGTGCGTAGCAACAACAAAAAGTCATTCCTGTGATATAAGTTGCAGAACTTGCCAATATCAAATCCTTTCTGGGAATCTCTGACACTACTGACAAAATGCTTTAATTTATCTGGCTCCTTCCTCGGTTTATTATTATTTAAACCATGAGCAGATCAAAATAATTTAACAATTAACTAGAAAACCAATCAACAAGCAAGATAATGTTATCTGCCTCCTTTGTGTTCACAATTATGCCACCTCATTTTTACAGAATTGCACTCAGGCCCACAACCACGGAATCAAATTGAACATTCAGCTAGAGAAATGAAGATAGCACTTTGAATGGTTACCTAGAGACTCCTGCTATTCACGAAACAAGGTCAGAGGAAATAACCAAAATTGTTAAAACTGAATAGGCAAAAAGTGACCACAGTAACCATGTATATAAGTTGAACAGCCCAAAAGCCATATTTTAAAAGTTGTCTTAAATCAGAGCAGCCACCATTCCTCATAGGAGGCGCTCTATGCCAACAGAAGAATGAGATTGGTGCCCCAGTTAAATCAACAATTGACTCTCACACATGTTTAGGTAAGGTCGTCACGTAGAAAGCAGCTAATGAGCGTAAAAAAGTTTATTACTAAAGTTCACTTCTACAAATACATCATATAAATGAGAACTTTATTCTGTCATTGACTATTCTTTGTGTTTCTGAGTTTCTGGGACACTGGGATAGGGTTTCAGGGACAGCTAAAAATTTCTTAGATTTTGGGAATGGCAGGGGATGAAGCAAGGCAACTCAAATTCTCCCAGATTTTAAGGATAGGAGTGAGTTAAAACTCGCCTAGATTTTAGAGACAGCAGATAATGGCTAATAAATCGATGATAAAAAATTTGTTAGGATCACCAATGGACACAAGCCTCTAGGATCACCTGCAAAAGGAAAAGATGCCTTCCACAAGAGAGTAGCAAGAACAAAATATTGCCTGATTATGGGCACAATGGATTACATTGGTGTTGGACTTACAACATGTACATATGACGCCTTGCTTATATAGGCAAGTTTGAGGGATAGGATTACACAAGATCATGACATGGGTCTTAATCCTATACAAAGAGACAACTAACATGACAAATATTAAATAACCTGGGAGTCTTGGACACACAAAATAAATGAGATAAGATAACATAAGATTTCATCAAGACAACTAAGACTTTTAGAAAGATTCCTAGGACCTAAATAAAACTTAACATGTGAATAGGACCTACTAGTGAACTAGATAGGTAAAATACCTTATTCATACCAACACCCTCCCTAAGTGCAACTTAGAGAGAAGTACACAAATGCAAAGTTGTATGGGTGATGATTATGGGTCTCAGCTTCTAGGCCATGTTAGGTACCCATTTACAAATGCAATCTCTCACAAATGTATGGGTAATGATTATGAAAAGGTGAAAACCCAGTGGGAAAAAATTCTAAGATACCAGCCCCAATTTCTATACCAAGTTTCTGCTGGTTCCCAATCTTTTCAATGTATAGACATTTCATCGAACAGTTCATGTGCATCCTTTTGAAGAGTTTTCTTATTGATATATCATTGTGCCCAGATTGAAGTTAATATCAACTGATATATTTTTTACTTCTATTCATCCCAATCAACGACCATCCAAAGCCCAATTATCTTCAAAATATATGGCAGCTCTTTCCAATGGCTTGATTCTTTCATAGGTTATACCGTAGGTTGAAGGTATAATAATTCTTTTACCAATGATGATCTGTCCTCCTAACAGCTGCATTGGAATATATTGACTCTCTTTTTGCTACATTGTAAGATCCCCTATGAAATCTCACCCAATTTTTAACCTTTTCCCACTGAGGAATTTCATCAAACAGTTTGTTTGAAAGTGCAAACATATTTTTCCAGATTTGTAAGTATAATGCCAAATGTTTGTATGTGTTTTAAAATAGATTTCTTGCTCAGAATTTGAATGAACGATATATGTTGAATGGAGAAACAAGATTTTATTTGCATACAACTGAATTGACAAATTCTTCAATATCCCAAAGCAGATAAAGAAATACAAGAACAGTGATAAACAGGCTGACCTTTGCTGCAAGTACAAATCTGAAGATGAATATTATAGCATTCACAATACATAAATCAGACTAGAAATGATGTTGCAACTCTTCCCACACACACGGAAACTTCCAAAATCAATGATAATAAGGTTCAGATTTGAGACCACATCTAAGTATGTTTCTCAGGTGACCATATGCTCAGAATAAACATTATTCAGAAACACCGCAAAGCAACATACGAAAGAAGTTTGTCATTACATGTATTGATAACAATTCCAAATAGTGCCAGAAGCTTCTCGAACCATTGAGGAGACTCTATATCCACTGTAGAAACATAGGCTGAAGCTACATTCACACCATCCTCTAGTTGCTGCTCCCAAATTCAGACCCAAATCCACTTTTCAATAGAAGCACAGCCAAACAGCAACCTGTTGATGTGTTTTTTATGCACCTCAAACACTGAATAAAATACCAAGTATCTTATCCTCTCTTGAACAAAGAAACCTTATGCTGAATGATGTGATCAAATAAGGAAACTCCAAGGTTCATATGGTCAGGTCTTGACTTTATAAATGGATGGTCTCAGTGTGTTGATGTGATTACTGGTATCACAAGGGAATGTACGATTATACTTGAACTACAATTAGAATTCCTTCAATGTGACTGGAATTTGATCATCCAATATTGCAATCTTATGATGCTTTCTCCTAAACTGACTTGAATTCAAAAAAAAAGATAAAAGAGGAGGGGTTTAGGAATACTAATCTAATTCCTAAGGTCAATGACAAAAATGGATGATGTTTGGATGAATACATTCCTTAAACCAAGTTTTGCTTTACCATGCTAGGAACAACTCCACAAAACTAGTGCAATCTTCCAAGGATGATAAAAGGTTTTCATATCATGAACATTCATCCAAATACCCAAATATGGCGCAATTTGAACATATCTCCACAATCAAACTTAGCACAATTTAAGGTTCGGGCTAACTATGCACTGCAATTAGAAATCATCTAACCACAGATAGTATGAACCAAGGAATTATCAACATCCACACATTACTCCATCATAATCAATGAATTTCATCTAATTTGAGGATCTAACAAGAAACCATGAAATATGTAGAAGAAACACCACTATTCACCATAAATTCAATGAAAAGTATGTTTATTTACATGCCTTGGTAACAAATTCTGCCTTGTCCTCCTACTCTGCTCTAACTGCTAATGCTAGTAATCTCCTACCCACTAACTATTCACTATTATTGAACTCTTAACCTTTACAAATGAGGAGAGCAAGCCCTTTTATAGACTTCTCTTTACAAATGAATGGCCAGCATTAAATCCAAATCAATTGCCAAGATTACATGATCAAATCAGCCCAAACGCCTCTCTATTTTCCATTTTATACTCTACTGCATAGCATCCAGTTCAACCATACTCTTTTCCTCATCTCCTACTCTTGCCATTCTCTGCAATCTTCTCTTGTTGACCCCTTTCCATGTGATTTTGTTTTCCTCCCTTTTGCTACAATAGCCTCTCTCTCTCTCTCTCTCTCTCTCTCTCTCTCTCTCTCTCTCGTCTCGTCCATGCTCTTGCTCTACCCTTCATATGATTCTCTCCACTTTCTCCTCCTCTCTGTGTGCCTCATCCTTTCTTTTGCACCCTCTTTTTCTACCCTTCGCCTATTTCTCTGTTTTTTTTAAATCTCTTCATCACTGGCATGGAGAATGCTTGGAACAGTCATGGAATTCCACTTTTTACTTACCCCCAAAAAAATATTTTCTTAGTGGTTTCTAAATCCTTAAATGGGTATGGACGCCCATACTGTCCTTCAATGTCAATCTTCCAAAATAAACGGGTGGCCTATTAGAATATTTAATTATATTTTAGTCACCTATATTTAGTTCCTTGTTTAATGGTCATTTAGCTTTTTAGTTAATTAGCTTTTAAGCTTTATTTAGCATTTAGCTTTTTCTTTTTAATTAATTAGCTTTTAAGCTTTATTTAGCATTTAGCTTTTTCTTTTTAGTTAATTAGCTTTTAAGCTTAATTTAGCTTTTAGCTCTTTAATCTTTTACTTTAACGTTATGTTCTAATTATAGAACATCGTCTTGTAACCTCTATATATACGTGTGTATATCATTCAATGTAATCATCCGATTATTGAATCATTCATTCAATTTATTTTTCATGGTATCAGAGCATGGAAATTAAAAATTTTCGAAGTTTTTATTGAAAATTTTTTTTTTTTTATAACTGTTTTTTTTCTCTTCCTAGGCAGTTTTTTTTTGCAGGTTGAAAATTTTCCTAATTTTCCTAGGGTTTCTACAATTTTCGACTAGGGTTTTGACCCTTCTGTTCAAGTCGAAATTTTATTTTGGTTGTAGATTCTTGGTGGGTTTTTTGAGAGCTCAACTGAGTCGTCGTCAGATTTTTCTGGGTGCATCGTTTTCCGTTCCTTGATTTTTGAACCGTCGGATTTGTATTCTGTTTTCAGATTCTTGGTGGGTTTTTCAAGAGCTTTTTTGGGTTGGTCTCAGATTTTTCTAGGTGCCTCATTTTCCGTGCCTTGATTTTTGTGCCAACAAATTTGCCTTGGAATTTAAAAACAGTTCACAATTTCTGCTATTTCTGTGGACGTTGGGATTTTTGCTGCTTTTTGGCACCATTTATGCTGTTTAAGTGTGCAAAAAATTTTAATTTTTGGGTTTCTTCCAAACCTCGAAATTTGTGCCAAAATTCTCCTATAGGGTTTCAGTTTTTTCAACAGTTGTTTCTATTCTGATTTTTTTTAAAATCAGATTCTTCTGTCTCTTGCTTTCACTTAGTTGACCTCGATCAACCTCGATTTCCGTGATGGCATCATTAACCAACATCATGTTGGAACACAGTCAGAAGTTCAACGGCCGAAACTACAACACCTGGAAACAGCGTATGCTTACCATCTTTGAGTATCGTTGCCTTGATCCGCTTGTTTTGGGCAAGGAATCTCGTCCTACAACAGCAGGTGATGATCAAGACAAACATGATGTGAAGAATCGAGAGGCTGTTATGCTTATCAAACTCTCCGTCACAAATGATCAACTCCCACAGGGACCTTTAGGTAAAACAGCAAAAGAGATTTGGGATCTTTTGAAGGATCTTCATGAAACATCCGACAAGAGCCGAGCTTTCTTTCTGAAGAATATGTTGTTTTCTATCATGATGGATGAGAAGTCATCTATCCAGGCACATCTTACGAAGTTCAAGGACATCCGTGATCAGTTAGAAGCTATAGGCCGAACCATGGTGGAAGAGGATATGGTAGTGATCACGCTAAAAAGCCTTCCCAGATCCTACGAGCATTTCATTGATACACTCAATATCTCCTCTACTAGTGTTGATTTGAAGTTTCCTGATCTTTGCAACAAGCTGCTCCAACAGGATCGATGGAAGCAGCAGTTTGGAAGCAGCGCTAGTTCATCCACTGAACAAACTTTCACAGCCTCAGCTTCGCATAAGTACAAGGGTAAAGCTCCATCCTTGCAGCAGAAAGGACAAGGTCAAGGTCAACCTCAGCAATCTTCCAAAAAGAAGAGCTTATAGTGTTCCTACTGTCATATATATGGCCATTTGGTGAAAGATTGCAGGAAATTGATAGCATCCCAGCAATCCAAACAGGGAGAGTCCAAGCAGAAAGCCAATTCTACCACGCATCCTAATCAGAAGGAATCTGCCTTCTATGCGTTCATGGCCCAAACCTCCTTTGACGATGTTCAATCATCAACCTGGTACATTGACTCTGGAGCCTCTCGACATTTCACACATCCTCGGGATTGGTTTACAGAGTACATGCCTTTCACTGATTCAGTGATCTTTGGTGGAGGTGAAGAGTATACTGTTGTCGGCAAGGGCAACGTTCAGATTTCATCTGGTGGGAGGGATTTAATATTCCTCAATGTATACTTTGTACCTGGTATGAAGCTCAATCTACTGTCAGTCAGTCAGATTATGCAGCATTCACCCCAGCTGGATGTCGTCTTTGGGTTGCACAAGTGCAGCATTGTTGATAGGGAGACTTGCACTACAGTTGCAGTTGGTATTGAGGATCATGGTCTTTATAGACTTGTTGATTCTACTGGTTCTCAGGAGCTCGCCATGGCAGCTAGGAGTACTTCCATCAGCACTCTTTGGCATCAGCGATATGGGCATCTCAATGTCCACTATCTCTCTCAGTTGGTTCGAGAGGATCTAGTCGTAGGATTACCTGAGATTCAAACTCAGAATCATGGAGTTTGCGGAGCGTGTCAAGCTGGAAAGTAGCATAGGACTCCGTTTTCAGATGGAGACGCTTGGAGAGCATCTAAGGTCTTGCAACTCGTTCATGCAAACATTTGTGGTCCCATGAACACTCCATCAGTCACTGGAAGCAGGTATTTTCTATTATTTGTTGATGATTTCAGCAGACGCATGTGGGTTTATTTTCTTAAGCAGAAATCAAAGGTGTTCACCATGTTTCAAACGTTTAAGGCCTTAGTGGAAAAAGAGTCTAGCTATCAGATAGTCACTCTTTGGTCCGACAATGGAGGGGAATTTTGTTCTACAGAGTTCGCCAACTTTTGTGCATCACATGGTATTAAGCATCAGCTTACCACACCTTACACCCCACAACAGAACGGTGCTGTTGAGCACAAGGACCGTACAGTCACTGAGATGGCTCGGTCTATGTTGGAGAATAGAAATGTTCCAAAACAATTTTGGGCGGAAGCGGTCTTCACTGCAGTCTACCTTCTGAACCGGTCTCCCACAAAGGCCGTTAAAAAGATGACTCTCGAGGAAGCTTGGTTTGGCAAGAGGCCCAAAATTAGTCATTTGAAAATTTTTGGCTCTACAGCTTATGTTTGGATTCCAGATGCCACGCGCACCAAACTGGATCCAAAGAGTCAGAAATTGATGTTCATCAGCTACAGTGACAACCACAAGGCATATCGGCTGGTTGATATAGACACTAATCACCTCATATTCAGTCGAGATGTAGTATTTGATGAAGACAGAGGGCCTTTTCAGCCTTCCTCTCCTGATTTGAGCACTAAGGATCACCCTCCAAAGGCTGTAAGTATGGGTGTTCGTCTTCCCTTAGCTCCACTTGATGGGAGGGATTTAGTTGACTCTGAAGTTGTGGGGTCTCCCAGGCATGACATTGCACCCCCTGACTTTCCTCAAGATCTTCTCGATCTACATCCAAAGGAGCTTGCTCCAGATATTCCAGGCACTCTTCATCCTGCAGCAGATGTTGGTACTTCTACTCTCCGGCCTAAGTGGTGGGCCAAGACCATTAGTGATCTTCATGATGATGAGCTCATTGAGGGTAGATCTGTTAGAGGTAAGAGCAAACAACACACAGTTAATTTTTCTCTTATGGCCAACATTCACAATATTTATGAGCCTCAAACATATAAAGAGGCTAAAGGTGTACCTGAATGGGAAAAGGCTATGGCAGCAGAGCAACATAGTCTTCTGAAAAACAACACTTGGGTATTGTCTGATCTTCCTCCAGGAAAGAAGCCCATTGGCTGCAAATGGGTGTTTAAAGTCAAGTATAAAGCTGATGGAAGCCTTGATAAGTACAAGGCTCAGTTGGTGGCAAAAGGGTTTTCATAGAAGGAGGGCATCGACTATGAGGAGACATTTGCTCCCACAGCCAAGATGAGTACCATTAGGCTTGTCCTCGCTCTCTCAGCTCAATGGTGATTTGCAGGAAGAAGTCTACATGACGCAGCCTCCAGGTTTCAAGGTTGCCGGTAAGGAACACCAGGTATGTAGACTAGTCAAAGCACTCTATGGCCTCAAACAGGCTCCTCGTGCATGGTACATCAAAATTGATAAGTACTTGATTGATCAAGGCTTTCAGAGGAGTCCTTCAAATCCCAATTTGTATGTCAAACATGCTAGTGATGATATTCTATTTCTAGTAGTCTATGTTGATAATCTCATCATTACTGGCAATGCAGCACATCTGATCATGCAGGTCAAACAAAATTTGTGTCAGCATTTTGATATGACAGATTTGGGACTTCTACATTATTGTCTCGATGTAGAGGTTTGGCAGACTGATAGCCACATATTCATTTCTCAGTCAAAGTATGCCAAGAGCCTACTAGATAAGTTTCGTATGCAAGATTGTAAACTTGCATCTACACCTATGGAGATAGGGCTCAAATTATCAGCCAAATCAGATTCACCTGTAGTGGATGAGTTTTCGTTCAAGCAACTAGTGGGCAGCCTCATTTATCTCACCGCCACTAGACCTGACATCAGTTATGCTATGAGTTATATTTCTCGCTTCATATCAGCCCCAAAAGTTGAACATTGGGTTGCAACGAAGCATGTGGTTCGATATGTGAAGGGCACTCCTGATTTTGGCATTCTGTACAGCAGAAGCAAAGATCCTAGGCTGGTTGGTTTTACAGACTCAGATTGGGTAGGTTGTGTTGATGACAGAAAGTCAACTTCTGGGTATGTTTTCAGCTTGGATACAGGTGCAGTCACATGGACCAGCAAGAAGCAACAGGCAATAGCTCTTTCCTCGACCGAAGCAGAGTATCGAGGAACTGTTAAGGCAGCATGTGAGGCAATTTGGCTACGTAGGATGCTTGCAAACATGCAAATGTCTCAACCAGGACCTACTCCCTTGTTTTGTGATAATCAAGGGGTTCTAAAATTAGCCAAAAATCCAGTCTTCCATGAGCGGACAAAGCATGTGGAGCTTCATTGTCATTTCATCTACCAGCATGTTGAAGATGGATCAGTGATACTGCAGTACATTCCTACAGAAGATCAGACTGCAGATATCCTCACCAAGTCCTTGAACCCGGCAAAGTTTCTCAAATTTAGAGGGCAGCTTGGTGTGATAGATAGCATGACCATTAAGGGAGGGTATTAGAATATTTAATTATATTTTAGTCACCTATATTTAGTTCCTTGTTTAATGGTCATTTAGCTTTTTAGTTAATTAGCTTTTAAGCTTTATTTAGCATTTAGCTTTTAAGCTTTACTTAGCATTTAGCTTTTTCTTTTTAGTTAATTAGCTTTTAAGCTTAATTTAGCTTTTAGCTCTTTAATCTTTTACTTTAACGTTATGTTCTAATTATAGAACATCGTCTTGTAACCTCTATATATACGTATGTATATCGTTCAATGTAATCATCCGATTATTGAATCATTCATTCAATTTATTTTTCATGGCCATACCTTCACATGGTACCCGCACTAGCCAACATCTCGTGTCCTCCCTGCTTGCCCATGCCATAGTTCATTAATATGATGGTCTCCTCTTATTTAATCACTAGCATAAATGCCACATATTCCACTCCCTTGAATGCCTAGTCAGCAAGGGCTTGACGTAGGGATGTGACAGGTGGATAAGGCAGCATGGATAGGGAGGGCAGTTACAAGTTTACCCACAAAGCACACCACCTCATATGGATGGCAGATTGCCACATGGGACCGAGAAGGATGGTATATCTGCTCTTGGGCTTAGTGTGGGGACAGCTTCAGGTGCCCTATCATGTTTCTCATCAAAGCCCTATTATGGTTCAACTCCAATTAAGCATTATTGTGTAGCTATTATGGTTCAACTCCAATTAAGCATTATTGTGTAGTTTACCAAGATTTGAGATAGAGATGAATATGAGCTATCTAACCCTAGTGGAAATGATTGCTCTATGAATTGTATTTTCAATATATGTCTAGCATGATTGCAAGATCTCAACCAAGATCTATCTTGTTTTACATTTTGTAAGGTAAGATTATATCTCTAACTATGTTATGTTCCTTGTTTTTCATTGAACTTGTGATTCCAGGGGAAATTTAGTGAAATCTCAAAAAGGGGACATTACAATTACACCAAAGAACCAATGGATGTCCCTATAGGAGGAAAAGGAGCATCAAGAGAAGCCACACTGTCATCACAACTATCAAGACCAGCCCAATAATCAAGTTGCTTTTCGATATAATCATTATATGGTAGGTTATCATAATCATCAAGGAGCACTAGAATGTTAATAATAGGATAATCTATGAATAGAGAGTGATGTGGATCTCCATCGGTCCACCAAATTTTGGTCCAAAGAGTGTGTGGACACTCTATATGTGAGATGGAACATATTGTGTCAAAATCAGCATTGCTACCAATCAATCCTCAGACATGATCATTTATGTTTCCCCATGCTCTTTTCCAGTTAGGTATACTTGGTTCAAAGACAAGTCCATAGAGATGGGCAAGAGATGAAGCCACTTGAGATGTTTCAGAGGTCATCTTGCCAAAGCTTATAGTTCTCTTTGTTCAAAGAGATAACAAAAGGATGAATTGAAAAACCCATGGTTTTACAATATAAGACTCCTTATATCAGATTAGAGATCAAAACATGTGAAATTGGAGCCCTCAAAGCATAAAAATGGTCCCATATTTTGCAAAATATCCAAAGCACATGTCAAAACAGAAAAACAAACATCAAACTAAAATAATAGGAACCTAGGGCAAAACTAGGAAAGATCGTATATTTGTCGGCAATGTATACAAAACCAACTTTCCAACCCCTATTTGTTTGCAAAAATCCAATACCATATGCCCATGTTATGGCTCCTAAAAAAAAAATAGCCCATTTATGCCTTAAAAACATAGCCGGCAAAATGCCTTAAAATTAGCTCCTTTATGCCTTAAAAAATGTGTCTAATACCATTGGGGTAGAGTCCTAGTGGCACCACCAACTCTAGCTAAGTGATGATAATAGGATTTGGTGATGTGAAGCAAAGTCGTGTCCTAGTAAAGGGCTAGCAAAGATCAAGGGGGCACCACCTACAAGGACTAGCGCTCCCAACCTAGCATTTGAAGAACAGATCCTAGGTGATGAATTTGGCTTCGTACAAACCTCTATCGGTAGGTTCAAGTTAGGAGGAGCCCATATAAGCATATTCAAATCAGCAGGAACCTATATAAACATATTCAATCTAGTTGGAACTGGTACAGACAAGCTTAGATGTGTATAGTACAAATCCATACATCACTCATCAAGGTTACAAAGACAAGTTTGACTTGGTAAGTGTATTTAGCATACAGCACAAAATAACATAAACAAGTATACAAAACAACATATCCTATATATAATTAAATATGCTTTATAGTCCATTTAATAAAAAAACTTACAAAAAAAATTATAATTTATTTTAAAAATAAAACAAAAAAATCTCCTTTCAAAAATATAAATTGCTAATCCATAACAAATACATATGTTATACAGAATAGCAAACTGTATAGGGAAATAACAATTCAAATAAGCCCTAACTCATTTTACAAGTTACAATTTTTAATCACAAATAAGCCCTAACTCATTTTACAAGTTACAATTTTTAATCACAAATAAGCCCTAGATAAGCAAACTAAACTCTAATTCATAAAAAATAATAGCATTACTAAAACAAAGTTTAAACTTAAAAAATTTCATGGTATTTTCCCTTTGCTTGTACCACAAGAAACCAATCGCCATTGATGGAAAGTGCAAGTTTCCAACCAAGAGGTATATGCCCCTCTTACTTTTTTTTGTTTGTTTTATTTATTTTCATTGTTTTTTAATAGAGGAGCATGAAAATGGCAGCCAACGGAAGAGAGCTACAGATTTCTTTAATTTTCTTTTAACATATAGTAGAGCATGGAATGCTCTACTATATATTAAAAGCCCAAACTGTCAAGTCAATAAATGAGGGTGGGGAATGCTCATTTTCAGCGAATCAACTTGAACAACTGAATGACTGCAAAAGTAAAAAAGAAAAAATTAATAAATCCCATTTGTTTCAAAAAGCAAAAAAATAGGTCAAACAATCATTGACTTCGATTTTTTTTTAAATCATAATTTTTTAACTTAAACAAATCGTTAGCCAGGATGGTGATTCCCAATTAATCACAATTTTTGTCAAAAATTTTCCTTCTTTGACAAGAGGTATAGATAGCTTTTCATAGCATAATGATGTTTTTGTAGGCATGTTGTATCAGGTTGTACAAAATGAATAAAATTACTATGTTGTGTTTAATTACTTCTATTAGACATCAGCTTCAATGGTGTAGAGCGAGAACTTTGCAAGCCTCAAATTTTGCAAATCTAACTATGTTTGTCCATGTGCTATGTTGGCTTTGTGTTAATCTACCTATGATAACCGATTTGAGAAAGTGTAAGTGGGTTTTCCCTTCATCAAAATTTTGCCCAAATCTATTATGTGATGTCCCTTGTCTATTCATCAGGCTTCAATATCCCCCATATGTTCATCATGCTCCAAAATCTACAAAAGGTCCAAAAAAGCCTAACATTGAAGTTGTTTGGAGCCATTTCTTTAATCTCTCTATGTTATCAAAGTTTTCCGTTGTCGGAGTTGTCCATACAATCATATCCTTCCTACCAATCCCAACAAATTGCTCATAACTTTAGAATATTAATCTTAACTTGGTAAAGGTTAACTATTAATTTGTATTATGTTTGAGATATTCCTTTGAAATCCCTACATGTTATTTGTCTTTTGTGTCATCTCAAACATGTGCGAGGACGACTCATTTCTTTTAATTCCTTTATTAAGGCATATTAGTTTTCTCCTCCTTAGGAGGATTTTGCCACATTGCACACACATAGCACGAATGGTGGCATTCATAGAGATGGGAGTTACTTTGTAACTCCTCTCCTCGTCACTATTTAAGAGATGCTTCTCATTTCATTCTTCACTCATGTTATTGTAATAAGCTTCTTGCTTAATCTCTCTCCCTCTCTCTTTTTAGGCTATTGCCATTCATAATCAATAAAGGGTTTTTTCTTTGCTTTTTCCCCTTTCAAAAGCTCTTTGGTAATATTTTTGTAATCAACAAACTACTTGGATTTATTTCATTTCTTGCTCTTATAATTCCTTTCAATACCCTTGTTGAAATTTGTTTAAGCATTGGTTTTGTCGAGCTTTCAAGTTGTTGGAATATTTTTCCATCCATTCCAAATCTGAATTGTTGAATTTTGCCTTAAAAAAATCTTGCATCGACAAGTCATTAAAATCAAGCATCAAATGTTACCTATTCCCTTCCATCTTCGATCCCTAATCCCCAACTCTTGCCTTGAAAGTTGTTCCCTTTGCTTTTTGCCAAACTTTTGGACTTTCCCATCCTCAAGTACCATTTCTTTGCACCCTACCATCTCAATCCTCTACCAATTGAAAAATTGCTAAGTGTTTCAAAGCATAGTTTTAAAACTCGTGGACTCGCCACGGACTCGCGAGTCCATGGGAGCCACGAGTCGACTTGCCAAGGACTCGCGAGGCGAGTCCTGGCGAGTCCATCTGAAAGACTCGCAAGTCTTTTGCAAGGACTCACGCAAGTCTTTTGCATGGACTCGCGAGTCTTTCAGATGGACTCACGCGACCCAGAAAAAAAGTCATGCAAGCTTTAAAATTGAGTTTTTTTAAAAAAAATTTGCCTTCATTTGGCATAACTGAGGGAGTGAAAAATAAAAGAAAAATAACACGCAAGGGGCGCTGCCCCTTGACCCCCATCGAAAAATATAGGGGGAAACTGTGCCGATGGAAGTAGGGAAAATTTAACCTCCGAGTCTGATTAGCATTGAAGAAATCTTGGCATTATACATTTTAGAGTTGAAAGTTTGAAACTATGAGTATGTGACATGTGTAATGTTTCAATTAGCATTGAAGAAATCTTGGCGTTATACATTTTAGAGTTGAAAGTTTGAAACTATGAGTATGTGACATGTGTAATGTTTCAATTATGGCTCTTATGCTCTCTAAATGCATTAATTTCTTTATGTTTTTTTGTAAAACTACGGTTTTTCTTTTTGCCGAGTCTTTCACAAGTCTTTCATGAGTCCGAGTCCGAGTCCAATTTTTGGGTTTGCCGAGTCCGAGGCGAGTCCGAGATTTTCAACTATGTTTCAAAGTTTTAGACTTGATCCTACATGCATGCTTTTCCCTCCAGCTTTGGTTCCCTGATGCTAACATCACCCTCCATTGAAGTTGTGAGCTAATCTATATTTGCTCACATCATCATCACCATAGTTGAACTACTCACCAAGGCCTGAAAAAAAAACTCGGGAAAAAACTCGGCCAGTACTCCAAAAAAAACTAGGCAACTTAAAAACTCGCTTAAATTTAATTAGAAATGCATTTTTTTTGCAAAATTCAATGAGAAGATGCATCCAATGAGTCAATAAATGAGGACACAAAAGAAACAAGCTGAGTCTAGATATATTTAAATGCAAAGTGTGTACAAAATCGCATCCTCATGAGGAATGTTGATGGCTGGAAGCAAAATAGTAAATAGTTTTTGTAAAACTAAAAATAAATACATCATTACAATTACATCTTCCTCTTCCCAGCTCTAGTAAAAACTAGGGGAGAGGTAGAACTAGAGGATCTAGTCCTAGAAGTCTGTTGTGGGTGTGACTGTGCCTCCTCGCTCGATATGTCTAGCTCGGGTTGTGGCTCGTCCTCCATCTTGGACGAAGCTATGTCTCTACCTGCTCCTAGCACTAGCAATGACTCATCCTCCTCAATGTCATCCAGTGTGAAACCAAATCCACCCCCTTCCTCATTCAAAGTTGAAAAAAAAAAAAAACTATTAGGATTTGAAATTTTTTGAAAAACTAGAGATTCTTCAAAAAAATAGTGAAAAAATCAACAAAACTTGTCAAAAATAGTGTTAAATCTTGTTCCAATGACTTAAAAACAGTTTTGACTACTTAGGAATGATTTTCTATTCATCTAGATGCAACAAAAAATAAATAAAATGTTTTAAAAAAACATAGAAAAAAAATCAGAAAACCTGCCTGGGAATCTGATTTTTCTTCAAAAAACCACTTCAAATCCGCTTCAAATTGGCAAGAATAAGTGGAAATCAGTTTGCAAGTGTGTTGGAGTGTGTTTTCCCCCTTCTCAGCAAAAAACCAAACATAAAATGATAAAATAAAACCACTTTTGGCTGTTTTCGGCTTATGAACACAGGTGGCCGAATTGTTTTGATGGACTCACCAAGTTTTTTAAAAAACTCGGCGAGTTTTGCCTACCAGTAAAAGTCGTATTTATACACCAGGCAAAAAAACTCGGCGAGTTTTAACTACTCGCCTATGATCATCACATCACCTTTGTAAAATGTTGACATCATCCATTTTTTTAGTTCTCTACTAACATCGCCCTTTCGCACTTCAAACTTTTTTAAGTCCATCCGGCCAAAGGATCGAGCCACCCATTTTCCAAGTTACTTCCCCAAACATTGACTCCATTTTCAATATTTTTCACTCTTTTAGAATCAAAGTTCTAGCCCACCCTTAACCCTATACCCATTTCTTGTCACTCTAAAAACAAAAAATCCATCAATTCCTTCATTTAGCATTTTAGAGTCAAACTTTCAGCCATTCCTTATGTCAATACCAACCATAAGGTCTTATTAACTTCTCAACCCCAACATCCCAAAAAAATTGTTTTTCATCAAGGTTCCTTTTTCTAAAATTCTCCATTCTACATCCTTTCTTCACATGAGTTCCCAATTAATCTTGATCCCTCGCACTCCAATTACAGGTATATGGCATGAGTTCCCCCAACATCCTAAGTCTAACATTCTCACCCATTTTTTGCCAAATTATATACAACTCATTGGAACAACCAAGAAAGCCACATTGTTGGTGTAAATTATGTCTCATAATTACACTTTACTTAAGTTGTCTTAGGGTAATGCATTTCATATTAGTTTGGATATGAGACACTTAGAGAAGTGTGCACATAGGGATGATGTATGTAGGAGAAATTCCACCTTTTGTGGTCTTATCTTCTTGTTAAATTCCACCTTCGATGGATGATCCACCTATTGTGGAATATTTTATTATTTCTCCTACCTACCCCTCCCTATGTAATGTCCCCTACCTGATTAATATAATTAATCTATTTCAATATGCTAAAATTGATTGAGAGACTAATCATGAAGCCAATCATTCGTATTCTTCAATTTATTAGTTATTAACAATGCTTATTTATTTTCCTCGTTAGATGATTAATTTCATTATTCAAAGTTCTTAATATAGATATTAGACCCTGCTACTACTCCAGTTTCAAGGGAGAAGGGTTTATGTATGTTACCAAAGCGCTTAGAGACCAAATACGATAGGTTCCCTCAAAGTTTACAAATCCAAGCCCTTACCTATCGTGGGTCTATACCCTCAAGGCTTATGGGTCATTGATCCCCACCCTATCTTGGGACTTAACCTATTGCTTGGATTTAGACTGCCCCTCTTTGGAACATCTCATTCCCATCTTCTTAAACACTGCCAGTAATAACATGATTTAAACTATAAGTATACTAGTTTCTTATGTATTATGAATATATATGGAATTAAGTATGACTGTCATACATATTGCAATCCATATTAATATTAATATTTATTCTGCATAAGAACATTATCGGGCTTCATATATTAAGCATACTTATTAAACACATCCCCATGCATACCACCAAGAACAAGGATGTTATTGCCTGTAACTTAATAACAGTTCTGATCTGATATGATCCATGGTGCCGTTACTGGATACTTTTTATTCCTTTCCTTTATATCTCTCAATGTGAGGGAGAAGTCGCACCTCTTCATCATGTATGCCCTTTGGCAAGAGACACGCCCCTTTCACCATTAGCACCTTTTGAAAGAGTGCAGCTCTTCATTATTTCTGCCCTTTGAAAGGGACATAACCTTTCATAATCAGATCTGCACTTCTTATTTAAATCAGATGTGCACTTCTCATTCCCAAATTATCCCCCCTTCAAATAAGTTCTCTCCTCCCTTTTATACCTCATATTTGGGGGAGTCACAACTTATCATTTCATGCCTTTTGACCATTCATTAACTTTAATCAGATCTTAATTGTATTTAATTATACTTTTATATTTTAATTTTATTTTTGATCTTTTGTATTTTAATTTTATTATTTATCATTTATTATTAAATTATATTTCAAGGTGAGGACATTACAACCTACCCTTGTTTCTCATTGAGAAACATGTCATGATTATGTGCTCACATATTCATATGGCCTTGCCTTTATAAGCAAGCTCATCTCCATTGCCTGTAATTTAATGATCCAGTTGATAG
Organism: Cryptomeria japonica; assembly: GCF_030272615.1. Classification (NCBI taxonomy): domain Eukaryota; kingdom Viridiplantae; phylum Streptophyta; class Pinopsida; order Cupressales; family Cupressaceae; genus Cryptomeria; species Cryptomeria japonica. Next base: position 624,065,384 of record NC_081414.1, on the reverse strand, counting down.
TATTTGCATCTTGATTAGAATATAGTTTATTCTTATCAAATCTATTCTCTCTTTTGTGCTATTCATTGTGCTTTAGATCTTGGCTATATTTGACAAATTCTTACATGGTATCAAAGCCTCTAGGGCTTCATTGGGTAGTCTTTTTGGAGACAATTTGGAGCATTCATTTTTTGGATCTGGGGAGTTTCGCATTTAGAGAGCATCCTATGGTGATTTCGACCTCACCATTGCGTCCGGGAGGCCGTTTCCATGAATTTTGAGTATAAATTTGCCTATATTTGGTAAAAATTGTTTTTGGGGCTTTGGAGGAATTTTTTACCCAATTTGGGTAGTACGGTACGATTTTCAAAAATAAAAAATATATATATATTTTAAATTTTCTGCAAAAAAATATTTCAATTCTTATTTTTTCAAATATTCGCAGTTATTATTTTTAATTGTAAGTGTTTTTATTAAAAATCAAAAAAATATATTTGATTTTCTTGGGGGGGTACCGTTAACCCCACCCCCCATCGTACCTGTCCCTGCGAAATCTGCATGGTCGTACTAGACACTGCTCAGTTTTCAGGCGCTGTGGCTCTGCATTTTCCGGCAGCCCCTTTCTCTAGCCACTAGTCTTCTCTCGGCAACTCCCGTTTTCTCCTGTGGTCTTCTCCCGACAGCTCCAACCTCCTCGTGCGCACCACCATGCCGCCTCCCGCCCTTGACAACCTCCTTCGCCAGCCCTTGCAACCCCTGCCATAGCCACATCAAGCCCCATCGCCCTGCAACATCACCTTTGTCGTGACGCCACAGTGTACAAACGCCGCCACGTGGCCTTTCTGCACTACTCCACGCGAGCAAACATGGCAAACTACAATCCAATCACACATCCTCACAGTGTTTTCTATTGAAGCCATGTGGCTCATTTCTATTAGCACACTTGCGCAGTCTGTTGCAAACAATAAAGACACGCATGCAGCCACATGCCACATTCAGATTTGTCCACGCAAGCGGACACTCAAATATTTCATACACCTAGTCACTTGTACAGTGTGCCACGTAATCTGACACGTCAGCGACCACCTCATCATTCGTACTGTGCCAAGCAAGATGCCACATCGACGTTTCGCACATACCAGTTAACTTTTCGTATGGACACGTGTTCTGCCATGCAGTATTCCGTACATCCATGTCATCAATATGGACCAATCAGTGTCTGGCACATTTCAGATCCGTACTATACGGACAGTCCACACAAGCATTGAGCAAAAGTTCTTTTGACAAGCAGACGAGCGTAAAATTTAAACCCATTATATGATGACATCAGCACTGCATCAACCCCTTTTTGAAAATTTTCAGCCCCTCTCCAATGAGCTTTTTGGTTTTGCACGAGAACTTTGGAGACCCATAACTTGCTCATTTTAGCTCTTTTTTGGTGCAATTTTTTTTAATTTGAGTTAATTTTTCGTGCCCTTCAAAGTGGTGGTGGATTTTTCTGATTTTGACGGACAAATTTTTCAAAATTTCCAGTTTTTCACAACTGTACTTGTCCAATCCTTGATTTTGCAACTTTAGAGGCTTCGTTTGAGCTCATACGACATCCTTTTCAAGTTCCATTTTTTTTTAAGTGCATAATTTTTCTTCTACTTCCACATGGTGCTATCTATTTTTCACCATCTTGAGTAGAAATTGTACTTTCAATATTTGGTCATTTTTGGACTATTTGGTACTTGTATTTTGCTTGAATCTCAACTTAAATCTCTTGCAATATTTTTTGAAGACTCTTATAGCCTATTTAAGGCAATTGTAAAATTGAAATCAAAAGTCCATTTTGCCATTTTTGCAAGTGGCCCATTGTACACGCACTAAGTATAAAGTGTCAAATCATCATTTTTTTATTTTTTTGGGGGGGGGTTCTTTGATTGAGTGAATTTGGGGGGGTGTCTTGTGTGATTGTGCCTCTCTCTATCTTGTGTTTTTTACATTTTGGTGTTATGGGTTCTCCTAAATTTCCACTTCTAACCCCACATAATTATGCATCATGGAAAATTAAAGCATGGAGTAAGTTCATGGAAAAATGACTCATTCATTATGTAAATAGAACAATAACAACACCACCTGATCCTAAGGCTGGTCCTAATGCTCAAGTTGAATGACTCACTAAAAACTCTATGGCACTTGAAACCTTGAGAAAGTTGTATCGGATGACCTCATTTTTCACATTGAGAAATGTACTACAGTTAAAGAGGCCTGGGATATTTATGTCAAATTGTACGGTCACGTATATGAGATTAGGGGCTACAAGCTTGATGGTGAACTCACAAGATTGGATCCCAAGGATTTTGATACAATCCAAGATTATGTCATGAAAGTAAATGAGCTAAGAGAAAAGCTTAAGGATTGTGGCATTGACAAAAAGGATGCTCGATTGGCTTACAACTTGTTGGACAAGCTTCCATCAGAGTATACAACCTTTGTTTCTAGCTTTCACACCCATCAGTTAGCTCAAGGTGACTCATACACTCCACCATCCTTTGATGCATTCACGAAGATGTTGATACTTAGAGCAATCTAAGTTGACCAAGATGGGGATTCTCAAATCTTCAAAGTCACGAGCTTTGGTGGCTAATAAAGGGAATCAAAGCAATCAAAGAAAAGGCAAGAACCAAAAGCAATCTAAGCCAAAGCCACAACAAGATGGAGCACAATCATCCTCTCCACAACAAGGCAACTCTACAACCACACCTAAGGGGAAATCTTATAAGGAGAAGCTTTTTTGTGCATATTGCAAGAAGTCGAGACATGATAAACACCATTGTTACAAGAAGGATATTGATGAATTGAAATATCTTGAGAAGAATGGAATCAATTTGCCTTCTAGAATGTCTACTTCGGCTTCTTCTTCCAAAGAAAAGGATAAAGCAAAGGATCACTCTTTTGGGTCTAGTAAGGGACAAGCTCTTTGTGCTACTACAAATCATGATTCAGGGAGATGGTTTCTAGATTCAGGAGTTTCTCATCATATGGCATCTTCACAGTCTATGTTCTCTTCATTTGAGCCTTGCAGCATGCCACCAATTTTGATGGGCAATCACACATATATGAATGTGATTGGGAAAGGATCTATTGTCATTGGGGATAACTCCTTCAATGATGTGTTGCATGTACCCCATTTGACAAACAATCTTCTTTCCATCTATCAGATCACTCATGGGGCAACAAGGAAAACTGTGGAGTTCGCACCTGATTCAGTTATCATTAGAGACTTAGAGACTAGAGCTATCATTGCTACAAGGGTGGTGGATCATGCATCTTGGTTGTACTCCTTTGCCGAATTTGTCCCTATTGATGAGATTGATTCTTCACATGATCACACTTATTGTGTTGATATCAAGGAGAACTTTGGGTATTTGAACTTGGGTGTTCTCATTTGTGACCTCGTTCTTGAGACTTGCATTTTGTCTCCTCCTATTGATATCACATCACCTCTTGCACCTGATTATGCGGATATTGCAAAATTTTTGCCTTCTTGTGATTCAGTGTAGCAGGATATTCCTTGTCTTCCAACTTCAGTTCATTGGGATGACTACTTGACAGACATTGCAGGTTTGTTTGTGGAGTACTACATTGCAAAGTTGGGAGACATCATTGATGATATTCATCTTCTCTTTGATGAAGATGATCCTTCTTCGATTGTTGCAAGGGAACACTCTAACCCTCTTGTTCATTCTCTACATGATCCTTCTTTTGAGGTTGACATGATTGTGGATACTTATGTACAACATTTGGAGGAGGTCTCTTTTTCCTTAAAGGAAACATGTGAGTCTTTGGATCATGTTCTACATTCATCTCCACTAGATCTTGGAGTGCCTTTTTCAGCAGTGTGGACTAGTACACCTGATTTGGAGGGGGCAACTTTCAGCATCAACATGGGGACACTTGAGTAGTTTTCAGAGACTCCATACATCTTGAGTTTTTTTCCTACACCTTCCCTTCATGATTGGGGAGACTTCATGGACACACATTTGGTTTTGTTTCTTCCTAAGGGGAGGAACGTTGTTCGACGATTGTGGAGCAATTTCTTCATTCAGTTTCAAGCTTCTGCCATTGGTGCAAATTCTACATTGAGGGGGGGCTACTTGGTCTCTCTTCTTCTCTCTTGTGGGGGGGACTTTTTCCTCACATGGGGTTTTCTCCTTCTCATACTTCTTTGAGAGTTCATTTGTATAGTTTTCATCTCTCTTTTGGGGGGGAGTTTTTTCCCATTGGGTTTTTCTCTCTTTCTCCGTTTGTGAGAGATTGCATTGGTTTGCATGCATTTGCATTTGTACATGGGTACCTAACATGGCCTCATAGCCGGGACCCATCTTGCATTGTTGACTTGAGTCTACATTCCCCTAAGTTGCACTTAAAGGGGGTGTTGGTGCAAATTATGTATCATAATTACACTGTACTTAAGTTGATTTAGGGTAATGCATTTCATATTAGTTTGGATATGAGACACTTAGGGAAGTGGGCATATAGGGATGATGTATGTAGGAGAAATTCCACCTTTTGTGGTCTTATCTTGTTGTTACATTCCACCTTCGATGGGTGATCCACCTCTTGTGGAATATTTTATTATTTCTCCTACCTACCCCTACCTACCCTTGTTTCTCATTGAGCCACATGTCATGATTATGTGCTCACATATCCATATGGCCTTGCCTTTATAAGCAGGCTCATCTACATTGTATGTCATTTAATGATCCAGTTGATAGCATTTGCATCTTGATTAGAATACAGTTTATTCTTATCAAATCTATTGTCTCTCTTTTGTGCTATTCATTGTGGTCTAGATCTTGGCTATATTTGACAAATTCTTACACACATGGGCACCAAAAAAGGGCTTGACATTCCAAAAAGGTAGTAAATGCTAATTGAGATGACATTTTTACTTCTTGAGAATTAAGTGCAATTTTGGCACACAATTTGAACAATTTCAATGACATCTTGCTGGAGATGAATATGATTTTCAATTGTTGGCTAAAAAGGCCTTGGACTTACCAAAACAACACCCAAAAACCATTATGCCCAGAAAGCACAAAACTGAGAAAGAAAAATGTCATGGTCATGTCGAATTCATTGCAACTGTTGAAATCTTGCAAGGAGCAGATTCTCACACCATCTCGAATGGTTTTCATAGCAGATCTCCATGCCCTAATTCCATATCTATGTAAGGGCACTTGTTATTGATTGTGAAGGATTGGGCTTTTTGCATCTGTATGGGAAAAGCTCATTAGGGTTGACCTATATCTCATGCATAACATCTATGTATGAATGTAACTCAGATTTTAAAGTTTGTTGGCAATTTCAAATAGCATTGAAAATGTGTTTTTCAGAAAAACAATATAGGACTACTTTAAGCAATCATGGGCAGACTTTACAAGGAAGCAAAGAAGATCCAACCAGCATAATAAAATGAATTTGGATAGCATAAAAATTTGAGGAAGCTACATGCAGATAAGCAGGAGTCAACTGTGCAAAGTTTGATTTTCAGGACCTACAACTACATGGCATTTCAAAAAACTTTAGTTAATTGTTTAGCACCAAATTTAGCCTATGGTGCATGAGAAAATTGATAGAGCGGACATGCTTATCGTGTCAAGTTTGGACTTCAATTCTTTTTTAAAAGAACTCATTTTAGATTCTTATATTTATATCTTTTGGGATCCTTCTAGTTATATCTTGAAAGTTCAGTTTTCCAAGGAATGGATTTCAAGGAGATGAGCTTCAAAATGGAATAATGAATATTTATTAAAGCACTTCAGTTTTAAATTACCCGAGAATGTCAGAAAATCTAACAGCAGAACTGGAATTTGAAATTACAGAACTGCTACACACTAGATTTAAATTGAACATTTTTAATGGCTACAATCCATGCAATGACTATTTGCCAGAGTAGTGGTATTAAAGAAATGTTAAAAACCCAGGTTAGAGCTTTTCCCTTCCTAATTCAAAGTCTTACCAGTCAGATTTATTAGTTGCTGATCCTTAATCAAAAAGTGGATGAAACTGAGCTTAATCTCCATCTTCAAAAAACATATTGAGATTGACCTGAAGAAAGTGCATATGAAATATGAAGCAGAAGCTTCCAAACAAGCGGAAGCATAAGAGTTATACTTCGTATTATTACTTCAACTTCAATCAAAATGCAATTGTTTGTGTCATTTCAAGCCATCAATTGAGGAATAGAATGCACGCACCAATGTCATTGGAAAAGAAATACAAGACAGAAGCAGGGATTTTAAGTCCCATTGGTGGCTGGTATACATCTCATCCATCAGGTTTACTGTTTTTTGTTTTGACGGCTCCTCTGCTTAAAAAGTTGGAATTTACTCTTGCTAGCCAAACAGACATCTACAAACTGGTGGTTGGCAAGCTTGATTTGTGGACTCTTCCCCTGATTCTCATTCCAGCAATGCACCCTATCACATCTATGGATTATGCAAATATTGTGTTGTGAAACCTGGTTCTGTACACCTTTGTATAGTCTAGCCTAATTTGTGGATTATGAACTTTCATAGCCATCCCTTTTTTAAGTTTAATGAGATAGTTGTCAGGAATTCGCTTTTTTAATCTTAGAAAAGAAAATTATTGCTGCTTAATTTAAACGTCATGTAGGGTTATCTATCAATTACTTAAGAACATATAAGTTAACATATTTAGCAATTTCCAAGCTGGCCTCTACATTATAAAACTCAATCAGAGGAAGAAAATACAATTTCAATTTCCAAGCTGGCCTCTCCATTGTAAAACTCAACCAGAGGAAGAAAATACAATTTCTAACATTTAAAAATGGATTAGTAAAGCTAACATTCTACAATTTTGCATTCTATTACCTCCCACAAACCTCAATTAATGCAAGCAAACCTTGTAAACAATTATTTCTCAAAACAATTGCAGCAAGTACTTTTGTTGCCATGGTAGTTGGAAATGAGAATAACAATTTACATAAATAGTTGTACTATTATCTCTGAAAATGTTTTAAATCATGAAAATCAAGAGGGAAGGCTACATTAATAGAAACCTACCTATTGTAGCCAAAGTACTTGCACCCCTCTCAACCTCCTGTGAAACATGTGCCAGATTTCACAGTTAGCAATTGGTGAGTGATTAACAAAAAAACAAAAAAAAATTAAGAACGAATTTCAATTGACATTATAAAAAAATTTCTACACCCAGACAAGATAAACTAATTCAAAAAACAAGTTTGACAATGCCAAGAACACTGATAATGTTCACCAATAAAAAAATATTCAAAAACAAGGTACAATACAACCTGAACCATCATTTGTCGAGCTCGCCGAAGACCTTGTGTAATGCTTTCAGCAGCCACTGTCATTCCAGCCTTAGTTCTTACAAAGTTAACAAAAAAAGTATTAGCTGTTTGGTGTCTTAAGTACCACATAGTTATTCTCATAAGGAGACTTTAGAAAGTTTGGTTTTAGAAAGCATACAAAGGGTTAAGAAATATGGAAAAACTACAGCCACTTTCATATGCAAACAGTTAGATTTAGAGGAAACATAAAATTGCTTGATACATATTTAAACCATCCACTTTTAACTTTTGCAATTTATGCGCAATAATTAGTAGGTTAAGCTAGAGAGAACTAATGTCTACAATTACTAAGTGTAGATTTTAACTTGCTTGCAAAATAATTGGCAGTAATTTTTTCGAGGGCAAGAAAAGTAGCTTTTATATTTCTTTGAAAAAAGGAAAAACAGCTACATTCTTGAAGAATGCTTAGAAAGTAGTTCATGTAAACTCTTCTATAGAAAGATTAAAAGTAATCACTCAAGCAACACAAGAAAATAAGATTGGAAGAAGAAAAAGAGATCTGCATCACGCAAAGATCCTAAAAATCAAAGAGTGAATAAAAAGTACCTAGATCCCCCCTCCCGAAAATTTTGTTAAGTTGATATTTGAAGTTGCGCTTTGTTCTAAAAGATCTTAAAGGATGCATTGTGTATGAGGGTTCCCTCTTCTTGGGAATTAGATCAAATAATGAAGCTGAATGGAAGCTCTAGTTGCAGGAATGGTGATGGCAACTTTTCAAGGAGTGAAAAGAATTATTGTTGCAAGAGATTCCCTTCTTAAAGGTGATCAGCACACAATTATATTGAGAGGGCGGTGGGGATAGAGGGTAGGGGTAAATCGGTATAATAAAAACTTTTACTTTTTCAAAACTTAAACAACCACATAAGATCTAGCAACTATGCAACACAAGAGGAACACAAGAGGAATGCAGAAACCCTTTCGAGAGAAAACCACAGCAAAATGTTGCCTTTATAAAACTCCTTTACAAGATTTGTAGGCACCAACCTACTGGAGACACCAATCCCCATTGCTAAGCACCAACTTAGCGAGAGACACCAATCTCTCCTTTAGGAAGCAACAACTTCAAATCAAAGTTCTACCCTCTATGTTGAATCTTGAACAAATGATGGACATTATGATCTCCATATATTCACTCTATGATTCTCCTTTGCTCGTTAACCATAATATAAATATATGTGTATGCTTGCATATTCTTTCCTTATATTCACCTCATCTTTTCACATATTTATCAATCATAGATCTCTCATATATGCACCACAATCTTCTTCATTGCTCTACAACTTATTGCCCTTGAGATATATATATTCTATCCATGCCATTCTTCAATTATTTCCATATATATTTCTTCCCAAATCTGCATATATACCCTTTGTCATATCTGCTTATATACTATCCATTGATCTGCTGTTATACTCAAGAAAAATCTGCTCTTACATGGAATTATTTCTCATATTAATTTCTTACTTGTGCTCTAATGATAATCCTTCATTCCACCACAAAAATTCTGATCTAAATCTGCCGTAGATCTGCTCTAGCCAATTAAATTCTCATTTCAAAACTTACGTCTCTAACTCTCTCCTTATCTTCCTTATATACCCACACATCTCCTATCATGACAAGATGCATTCTCAAAAAGGGGTGACTATGCCCAGAGGAAGCACTCCTTCAAAGGATGCAACTTCATTAAAGGGTCGGAAGTCTTTATTAAATTTAATTTATTTCAAACCTTACTAAAGGTGCCAACATATGGAGAGGGCTCAACAGCTACAATAGAATTTATTTCCTTCATAAGAAGTCAGCCTTGTAAAGAATCTAAAATTAATTCATTTGAATTCCATCACTGCTACTGTCTTGTAATGAGTTGGCCAAGATTAATTACTTAATTTAAATCACCCTGTGGATATGGTCAGCCAACATGCTAATATCTTGATCACATCTCTTATGTCTAATCTGCCTTCAAAGTAACAACAAGCCACCATTAATCCATTGAGTCTGCATACTCGAACAGTGCACATACAGTCCTGTGGTCCTTTGAATACCCACCATTGCTTTCCATTCACTCTCAAATTTCAGCTGCTAACAGCAAACTACATTTCAATACCACATCTAGATCTTGTCATTCTCAAATCATCTTGAGGTCAATGACAATAAATGTAACACTCTTTCTTGACATTAGTTGACGATTAATCTTCTCACCTCTGACATCAATGACATTATGTCCAACAAAAAGATCAAGCCCAAGCTGAAAGAACACGTGACATGTGAAAGAAGCATTGTGGATTGGAGACAAAATTGTGAAGGTTGGTTATCAACAATGCAAGTGTAATCTGAACGCTGCTGCAGAGATTCTCACATTGTTAAGTGTAAGCACCTCTCATAGCACTTTATAGCCATCTTCCTAACTCCTCGGAAGGTCTAGATCATCACTAAAATCTCATGCCACCTTAAGCAGATCACTCAAGCTCTCTACAAATTGCTCCTAGGCTGGCGAACAATTTCTTTTTTGCCCATTCATGTCCTCCACTATATTTGTTATCACAGTTAAAACATAACCCTTTGGCCTTTTTCTCTTCAATTTATTGAGGAGTCAATCTAATGGGTTAAGGAAATGGTTGACCCAGATAGCTCTTTTTACTTATGCCATTAAACACTTGTCTCCTAGAAATTAAAAATAACTTTTCTGCTTTCCATACTAGGAAAAAAGAATCTAATATTGAATTAAACACGGGTACCTCAAGTTGGATGTGATCCTTGAGACCACCCAAAAATCTGGTATTGTATCTACCTTCAAGGATAGACTCTGGAATTGCTGAATATAATCCTTGATTGATCTTGTTTGACATAATTTAGCTAACTGGCTGAAGTAATTGTTTGCCACACTATCGCCATACAATGACTATAACTCCTCTATAAAATCTAACCAAGTGACCATTAGAGTTGTTGCACATATGGAAATTGATAACAAATAAATTGCTCCAGTACTAGATATAAGGAAGTTATTATCACTTTTTGTCCACATGGAATTTCATGAGCATCAAAAAAAACCATTTGATTTATCCAAGTTAGTGGATACTTGCCATCGAACTTGCATATATCCACCTTTAGTATCAAGTTCCTACATTCCATATGTAAATGTTATTGCAATTTCCAATTTAATGAACAAGTTATATGCTAGATGGTGTATTAAAGATTTTGGTATTATTGCTATGACAATAATATTATCGTCTTTCTTTTCTGCAGGTATGGAGGATGAACATGTATCGATTCCAATGTCATCCCTTTTCTTTTGAATGATGTATATATAGTAAGGCAGTCACGATCAAGTGGCACCTTGATCGGACATGTCTTTTAGACATGTCCGACCAAGATGTCACTTGGTCGTGACTGTCTACCGATTCACTTGGTGTTTATGCTAACTAATTGGTGCCAATGTAAATGATAACAGATCGATATAAACACACCCGATAATGAATCGGTGTCAAAGCAAATGATAACAGATCGATATAAACACACCCGATAATGAATCGGTGTCAAAGCAAACAAGCCCGATAACAAATAGCATTATTTATGCTATCGGGTTAATACCCCGATAGTATATTAATGCCGATTCATAAATGAATCGACATTAATATGCTATCAAGTTACTAGCCCGATAGCATTTAGATCGACGCTTAACTATGTTAAGCAGGTCGTCGATCTAATCCATCTTTATCCAATATCAATATCATAATTGTTGAGACATGGACCAGCTAGGACTCGAACCTAGGACCTTCCATACGTTGCTGGAGTGCTCTACCACTGAGCTACTGGCCCCTCTTGGACCAGTCCATCGTCGGTCCGGGTGTGGCTTATTTCCAACACCAACACCCCCCCTTAAGCCACACCTCTCGTGTGCTTGGGGCTCCTAGCCTGGACCTGGCTCTGATACCATGTTGAGACATGGACCAGCTAGGACTTGAACCTAGGACCTTCCATACACTGTTGGAGTGCTCTACCACTGAGCTACTGGCCCCTCTTGGACCAGTCCATCGTCGGTCCGGGTGTGGCTTATTTCCAACACCAACAATAATCAAGATCAATGTTACAGTCTAATAAACATATTCAGTTTGGAAAGCATAAATCAGATAATCTAATAGCATAGATGAGTAAACCAAAACAGAATAGAGGAGATTAAAGAGTTAGGAAAGTCTTATCTTGCAGAAGCTACTAATGCATTAACACTCCCTCTTAGCTTTGGAAGATAGATAAAGTAACCTGCATCACATTTCTTTTTCCATAATGTCAGTCGCCAAGAATATATATAATCTATACATATGATATGAAGTATCATCAGGACATAATATACAAATATAAAACATCACTCATAGAGTGTCACCTAACCATGTGATATAAAAGATTCATCATTTCATTATGACAAGATATCACCTAAACATGTGATATCAGTATTGCCTAAACACGCAATACTAAGGATAAACATATGAGGATGGTTAGATTCTCATCTTATCCTGGTTGTGATATGTGCACAAACATTTTATACAAATGTTTTATCACAACACCATCATGGCACATCCATGACATACCAGAGATCCAACATGATAACTGGTTTAGAGAATCATAATATCGTCACCTTATGATGTCTACATACAAGTGTTCATAATCTGAGAGATCGTCACCTCTTAGATATGAACACAGGGGGTGAAACCCAGAATGTCTCAACATGACAAAAAAAGCCTACACATTAAACATCTTATTTACAAAGCAGATTACCTTTCTATCATACCTAAACCTTTTCTGAAGTGATCAACCTTCACTCTGGAAAGTGGTTTGGTCAGAATATCTGCAATTTGATCTCCTATACTAACATATTCCAATTTGATCACATTTTTGTCTACCATGTCTCGTACATAATGATATCGAATCTCAATATGCTTAGATCTGTCATGAAATACTGGATTTATAGAAAGCTTTATGCAGCTCTGGTTGTCACAGTGGATGACAGTGGGTTTCATGGGTTCACCAAATAGTTCCACAAGCAACTTCCCAAGCCATACTGCCTCTCGAGCAGCCATGGAAGCTACAATGTACTCGGCCTCGGTGGAACTCTGTGCTACAGATGACTGTTTTTTGCTGATTCAAGAAATCATAGCTGATCTTAAACTGAAGCAACACCCTGAAGTGCTTTTCCTGTCAATCACACTCCCAGCCCAATCTGAGTCTGTAAATCCGTGTAGGTCTAGATCGACTTTCTCATATTTGAGACCAAGGTTTAGAGTACCTTGTAAGTATCTCATAATGTGTTTCACTGCAATCAAGTGGATTTCCTTAGGCTCACACATAAACTGACTTAAGGCATTGACTGCATAACAGATATCTGGCCTTGTATTTTTCAATACTGCCATCTGCAGCATGTTTGATTTTAAAAAGCCATTTTGATGAAACAACTGATTTCTTAGTAGGCCTAGGAACGATCTCCCAAACATCATTCTTCATAATGGACTGATACTCTTCAGACATGGCATCCTTCCATACTTGATGTTTAAGTGCATCTGATACATTGTTTGGTTCAGCTTTAGAGAGATCATTCATAAGAGCAACATAGCTAGTGAATTTATTAGGCCTTTTGCTTTCCCTGAAGGTTCCTGAAGGAGCAGCAAACTTCTGAGCTTCTGCTACAGTCTTGGTGGCCCATAGAGGTCTTTTCTTTAGGTTTTCTCTAGGTAGGATTGGAATTTCACCTATAGTTTCCTCAAGATTCTCCCTCTGAAGCTCAGGAGTAGGATCTTCTTCTATGTTAGGAATGGGGATATAGATTTCAGGCTCTATTGTACTTAGGGGTCTTTTGAAGGCTAAATCTTCTTCAAAGATTACATCCCTACTAAGTTCAATATTTCTCTGACCATGTATATATATTCTATAGGCCTTGGATGTTTCACTATATCCTACAAGTATTCCTCTTTTTCCAGAAGGTTCTAGTTTTAGTCTTTTCTCTTTAGGTACATGTATATAGACAGGACAACCAAATATCCTAAGGTGGCGGACATATGGCTTTAGTTTGGTAAATACTTCTTCAAGATTTTTATCTTCAAGATGTGAGTGAGGACATCTGTTTTGTATATACACAGCAGTGTTAGTTGCTTCTGCCCAAAGATTGATATTTAGATTCTGATCAAGAATCATGGCTTTGGCAGCTTCTACAATTATCCTATTTTTCCTCTCAGCTACCCCATTTTGTTGATTATAAGGTATTGTTAGCTCCCTCTTAATCCCTGAGTTTTTACAAAAATCTTTAAATAGTTCTGATGTGTATTCCCCCCCATTATCAGTCCTTAGGATTTTAATTGTATTTCCTGAGTAGTTCTCCGTCAGTGATTTAAACTCTTTAAACCTACTAAGGATCTCTTCTAATTCTTTACACTTCAGAAAGTAGATCCATGTTTTCCTAGAGTAGTCATCAACAAATATTACATAATACAAACATCCTCCTAGAGAGGGAACGGACATTGGTCCACATACATCAAAATGAACTAACTCTAAAACTTTGCTTGTCTTCCTAGTACTATTATGGGAGGCACCCTTGATATTCTTACCTAGGGCACATCCGTTGCATGGCTCTAAATGATATTGCTGCAACTTATGTAAACCTGTAACAAGGTTTCCCATAGATGATAAAGCTCTATAATTCAGGTGGCCTAGTCTTCTATGCCGGACCTCCTTTGCATTTGTTGCTTCATGAATTAGGGCTAGGTTAGGCTCTGTGCACAGCTCATACAAATAGCCTTGTCTTTGACCAATGACTTTAGCTTTCTTGATGGAATAATTTCTTAGCCAAGCCAACACCTTGTTCTCCATGAAGGTTACTCTATATCCATTATCTTCTAGGGCTGACATGGAGACTAGATTTCTCTTGATGCCGGGGACATATAGTACTCCTTCGAGTTGCAATGATATGCCTGTCTTCAGTTTGATGGTGCAGGAACCAATTCCTCTAACTGGATGTGAGGAATCATCTCCGATGGTTACTTCCTCATCATTATCCTCTGTCATGGAGTCTAGCACTTCTCTAAACCCTGTAATGTGTCTGGATGAGCCACTGTCGATCACCCAGGAGTTAGATTTATTTGATGCATGGCTTGTAAGTGCTGAGTAGAGGACATAGTTCTGGGAGTCATCTTCTCTTTTGGATTTTCCTGCTCTGGCAAATGTGGTTTTTTTGGCTCTCTCTGGACATTTTGCAACAAAGTGTCCGAACTTATCGCACCTATAGCATTGAATATGTGATAGGTCTCTCTTTGAAGTGTTCTTGCCTTGATGACCCTTCCTCTTCCTAAATTGCTTCTTCTTGGTTGTCTTATTTGTGTTAGTATTTAGAACTTGAAGGTCTTCGTCTATGTTCTTTTGTTTTATTCCCATCTTGTTCAATCTTGATTCTTCTTGGAGACAATCGTCCCTTAATCTTTCAAATTTAGTATACTTGGACCTTGCAATGATGCCTTGGACGAATGTACTCCATCCACTAGGCAACCCATCTAGAGCAATGAGTGTTAACTCTTTGCTTTGGATCTCGTAATCCAGAGTTGCTAGTTCGTCTCTTAGAATTGATATCCGCATAAAGTAGGCGTTGATTGTCTCCCCCTTGTTCATGGTGATATGATTTATTTCTCGTTTTAATGCCAGAGTTTGACTTGCATTTGATATCTCAAATGTGCTTTCAAGTGCTTTGAACATTTTATAGGCTGTCTGATGTTTTCTTATGATGGGCATTATGTTGTTTCTCACCCCATCAACTATTATTTTTATGGCCTTTTCATTTCCCTCAATCCATGTTGTTTTGTCAGGTTCATTTTCAGGTTGGTCATTTTTAGTTTGAACAAATGAATCCACTTTGTTCTCTTTTAAGATCATCTGGATTCTGAACTTCTAGGCTGAAAAATCATCGCCACCTCCGAGTCTATCTTCGAATCTGATAGCGCTGGCCATTAGAGAAATGTGATGTAGTATATAACCTTGTTCTTAAATTATTCACAAAATTGAATAGCCTCAAGTTCGATCAACATGGCTCTGATACCATGTAAATGTTATTGCAATTTCCAATTTAATGAACAAGTTATATGCTAGATGGTGTATTTAAGATTTTGGTATTATTACTATGACAATAATATTATCGTCTTTCTTTTCTGCAGGTATGGAGGATGAACATGTATCGATTTCAATGTCATCCCTTTTCTTTTGAATGATGTATATATAGTAAGGCAGTCACGATCAAGTGGCACCTTGATCGGACATGTCTTTTAGACATGTCCGACCAAGATGTCACTTGATCGTGACTGTCTACCGATTCACTCGATGTTGATGCTAACTAATCGGTGCCAATGTAAATGATAACAGATCGATATAAACACACCCGATAATGAATCAGTGTCAAAGCAAATGATAACAGATCAATATAAACACACCCGATAATGAATCAGTGTCAAAGCAAACAAGTCCGATAACAAATAGCATTATATATGCTATCGGGTTACTAGCCCGATAGCATTTAGATCGACGCTTAACTATGTTAAGCAGGTCGTCGATCTAATCCATCTTTATCCAATATCAATATCATAATCAAGATCAATGTTACAGTCTGATAAACATATTCAGTTCGGAAAGCATAAATCAAATAATCTAATAGCATAGATGAGTAAACCAAAACAGAATAGAGGAGATTAACGAGTTAGGAAAGTCTTATCTTGCAGAAGCTACTAATGCATTAACACCATATGCATATTAGCATTTGGATCTAGATTAAATGACCTAGATGATCCACCTTGATTGCTGAAACATTTGGTTGGGAGCTTGATTGATTTTCAAAATAAGCATTGATATTTGCCAATGTGTTATGGACGCTAGATATATCTCCTATGGTATCCAATTTTCCTTGCACATGTTTCATATCCTCCTGTATCTTGTTGGTTTCATCCCTTATCTCTTCCATGGATATGGTATCAATCTCCTTAAATGAATATTCACCTTTGCCAGTTTACCAAGAATGTAGGAATTCTTGCCCTTCCCTCTAGTTTGTGGCCTAGCCATATAGTGTAAAATCTTGTTTTTCATTGACCAAAACTTGATTGTGTGATTTACGATTTTTTTCAGCTCCAAAATATAATTTTATCCAAGAAAATGTCTAAAAATGTTCAATATCAACAAATTGCAGCCTATAGAGTGAATTTATGAAAAACCTTAAAATTGCAATAACTTACTGAAAACAACTACAAATGCCTCCAAATTAGGACTATAAATGGATCAACATGACCTAGTTCAACCCTAATTTAGGAAAAAATCCATTGATTTGTAGGCTTGGGAGCGAATTTCATGGAAACCCTAATTTTGCACTAATTCCTTGAATTCTGCTAGAAATGACCTCAAATCTATACTATAATGGCTTTAATATGGCCTTGAACCTTTTATAAATCAATAAAAATTTGCCAAAATGGGAGAGATGTGCACTTCCCAAATGACCTCCAAAATCAGGAAAAAAAATGTCTTGTTTCTAGCTTTTGCAATGCTAAGATCATGTTGCTCTAATACCACTTGTAACAAAACAAAGTGTACAATAGAAGAATATAATAGGAAATATGCTAGAATTACTTGATAATAATAAGCCACTTTGGGGGGGAAAACCTCCAAAAATCTACAAGGAAAACACAATTCACAATATTATGATAATATACTAACTACTAGCATCTATATATACCCTACTTATCCCTTGGATGTCACCCAAGATAACTTAGATACCTAAACATAACACCTAAGACAACCTAATTATCTAAATAAAAATATTAAAAAGATTGTTTAACTTAATTAAGAGTTAAGGTAGCCACAAACTGACTACTCATAACCTTATGCACAATATGGGATTAAGGGTGTAGCAGTAACACAAGATTAATTTGCTTCCAAGATTGCCTCTTGTCAATAACCCTCTATACCACATATTTGTTTGGGAAAATGATGAAGCTATGGGGCAAATCCAAGAGGTGTTTAAACAAATCGAGATCAATGCCAACTTTTCTCCATGTAGCAACCCAATTGTCCTTGTGCGGAAGAAAGATGGCACATTGTACCTTTGCATTGACTATAATGCGCTCAGCAAAATCACAATAAAAAATAGGTGTCCTCTACCACACATCAATGGCATCAATGCTCTTCTGGACCAACTCCACAATGCACAATACTTACCAAGATTGCCCTCAAGTCAAGATATCACCAAGTACTAGTTCATCCTAGAGATATTTGGTTGACAACATTCAAAACCATGGAGAGATTGTATGAATGGATCATTATGCCTTTTAATCAAACCAATGTGCTAATCACATTCATGCACCTACCAAATGACATTCTACTCCCCTTATCCAGTTTCTTTGTGATCGTCTACTTGGATGACATTCACATCTTTAGTAGCAAATAAAAGAAACATGTGGAGCTCATCCCTTGCATCCTAGACAATGTGTGCCAACAAAAGTTGTAGGTCAATTTCAATGAGCATACCTTTGGAGTTTGGTGTAGGGTGAATCTAGTATTTGGGCTACCAACATCCATTCTGTCATTCTGTATGACCAGAACCCAGCTTTTGTTAACTCATTATGGCAATCTTTGTGGAAAAATTTGGATATGATTGGATCAGATCATCAAACCACAACTTTTCTTTGCCAAAGAAGTTGTTAATCAGACATTTTACATCTTTTGTGCATCTATAATTGCATGCACCTTCACACTTACGATTACAACCTGCTCCACATCCAAAATGCCAACAATGGATCACTACACTATTCTATGAGACACAGTCCTTTCGAAACATGTCTTAGATTCTATCCTACAGCACCCTTGGAAATATCCTACTATACACCACCTCATGCACACATGCAAGAGCAAGAAGTGAATAAAGCACAAAAATTTCTACAATGCATTCAAAATATCCACCAACAAATACATAAGATTCTCTCACACCAATAGCATAAATGTGGAGAGTGCCATGACATGCATCACACACGTTATTCATTCAAGGTCAACAACAGAGTCTAGTTCCATGTTCAAAAGGAGTGCTTCAGGGCCCACACCAAAACATGAAGCTTTTGTGCTCTGGTCCATAAACTATTCTATACACAATTAGCAAGAATGTTATTGTTCTTAATTTCTCAAAATACTTGAGTCTTCACCCAGTATTTTATGTGGAACTCCTTAAGCCTTACTTTCCTCCTATTCTTGAGTCAGCATCAACTCAATATCCTTCAAACTTGGATCTTAAGCACTTGTGCATGGTTGCACAAGATGAGATCATACAAAAAAGCTACCACACGCACCAAGGTTCACATCATTTGTTGGAGTAGCTAAGGCGAGATAGCATGCAGATCAAGCAAAGTGATACAATCCTCAACTTTAGTTGCCACATCTCACTAAAGACACAATGGGAACCATCACTTCTAAAGATAAAGTGAAAAATCAGAATAGCCATATGAGCCTCCAGAACCTTGTGCACACCTTAAAAGCATTCTACATTAATGTGCATGACTTAATAACACACATTGTTAGCGTCCAAACTTCAACAGGCATTGTGTAGTGGTATGCCTTATTGCACAAGTCATTGTGTTGTCACATGCCTAGACACATGATTCCATGTATCTTCACATGTCACCTAGCAAGCATTACACAATCAGCAGTCTTTCACAAATGGCATCTTCATAAGACCTCTTTTTCAGCTCTGGGAATGTAACACCATCTGGGAATTCAATTGCAAGTTGACAGGCAACTATTTGTACATATAGATATTCAAACCTTTAGGAGGAAGGTCGAATATATGTACAGTTGAAGTCAAACCCGTTTGATATGTTCACCCCTTTCTAGCCAAATTATTTTTTATTCCTAGCCTTGTTATCTGTAACATCCAATTGTACCCTATTTATTTCTGCTTTGAATAGAAGTAATAGATAAAAGGTTTTTGCTGTATTTTCGATTATGTGTTGGATTATTTGTATTTCTTGTATTCAGCTGCATAATCTATAAATCCATCCTTACACTAAGAATGGTTTGTCCTTTCGACCACCTGGGATCTGAATCACTCCTTGAACTTGGCTATTGCTGAGTTGGGACTTCCCAAGAGAACTTAGTTTTGTTATATATAGCTGAGTATGGATTACCTAAAGAAATTATATTTTTGTTAAATATTTTAGTTTGTTTAGAACCTTTTTCTAGAAAGTAACATAGGTTTTGCTTTGATAGTTCCCAATTTGTTTCCATCTGTTTTATTCTTCTTTGCTTATAGGCACACCATATAGAATTCGATATCTCAGATTTCAAGACTTTCGATTATAATAGCAGTTTAGGAACACCATATTTTGCAAATAAAAACAAGTAAGCTCCCCTGATTTATTGTGCGTTGCGTCCATTAATTTGCAAATTGAGGCCAAGTAAAACATGCTTGTATCTTATTTCCAAAGGGGGTATTCGCAGTCTACTATGTTTGGCCTTCAAGTCATCCTTCTTATTTACTGGCATTTTATGGTAAATAGAGACAGCAAAAGTTATGCATATTAAATTTATTTTTGAATCAGAATTATGAATAGAAAGCAAATTGGCTAAAAGCAATACAAAACACTCTGAGCACTGCAAAACTTTAAAGAGAGTTAAGAGATGCATACTCTAAGTTCCGTCTCCGAATGGTAGATTCCTCCCCACCACCCAAGAGAAGCTCTCTCTGCAGATATATTTCTATTGTAAGATGCCCAATTTTCTAGAAAAATTAAAAGAAACAGAAAAAGAATAAAAGATTATCGAAGCAATTCTCAGATTTGAACTAAACTACATAGAGAAATGGTAGATGCACAACAAATGAAGCTTGAAGTGAATATGTATTATGAATTTCACTCAACATTTGCTAACTGCCAAGTAGTATTTGAAATGGGGTTAATCCACCCTTAAAGTAATTGAAACCAACACTCGTAGTTATGATCTCAAACAAGTTGCCAGAAGACATAATAAGATTCCATAAAAATTGAATTTAACAACCCTGTTAAAAAGTCCATGACTATGTGGACAACCCTGTTAAAAAGTCCATGACTATGTGGACAATATGAAAAAGAAGAAACGACTGAGCACAAATTCCAAGTCTGTTTCAACATAATAGAAACTTATATTATATTAAGCATTGCAAATGGTTACTAGGAAAAATAAATAAAAAAGAGCATTGTAAGCAAATGTGGTGATGTAAGGAAATAACATTACTTTGGTATAAACTTATTAAATGACAGTAAACATTATTATAATAGCAGAAATTGTTGGAAATAATGTCAATAACCATGACAGACCTTGAAGATGACATTGGAGACTCCTAGAAACTTTTGAAAACTGATATACAACATCAATTTTTTCTGAAAACTCCTGAAGAAGACAGGAAACTAGACACTTCTTGGCTGCTTCTAAAATTTGATGAGACAAATATTTTTGAACCCCAGAAACCAGCCTACCTGGAAGCCTATTCTGAGACTAAAGATAGATGCCCATCAAAAAGCGCTTCTAAAATAACAAGTTATTCTAAGTTTGATAGTACCCCTCTTAGGCTTAGAAAATGAACAAGAGTGTTTTCCAACAAACAATTAAAAGGAAACAACACTCATAACATGTTGGAATGATGATTGCATGGAATTTTGAGAGAATTGGATGGCACACACTTCAATGTGTGCATGCTTGAACTTATTATTGAATGGGGAAGTTACATTGGTGTTTATAAATAACAATTAAGTTACTTTTTAGACATAATTAGTGAGGGATTATTACATCATTAACATAAACAATATACCACAAAGTGTGCATACCAAGTCTATGTACATACTAAAAATTGTAGTCTAACATTCTGTTATACCTAATGTACCACAACTGCACACAAGAATCATAAAATATTTGGAAAAGACTATAAAAACATTGCATACATTAATAACTAGGGTAAAAAAAAGTAAATAGAAAGCATCTGGATCAAGGTTTCCAAGCCAGTATGGTAATAAGATGATGTCAAGGAAACTATCCTGGTCAACATGGATTAAGCAATTTTCTGGTGGTAAATGTTCCCCTTTTAACCATGGCAGGTACAATACCAAGGAGTATTATTTGTCAAATCAAACAAAACTTGTTGCTTGGCATTGACAGTTGAGGTATGAGACCACCCTTGGTGGATGCAATATGTTACTCAATTGACACGGATTTTATGGATTTGAAATTTAACTGCCATAAAAGCCCTATCAATTCACCACCTCCGCACAACATTGTCAACATTAATAGGCCTCAAATAGTCAATTATTTCCTACCTCTTCCTGGGCAGCTTTCTGAATATTTGCCTTGGCCTTTAAATTTGCATTCCTTAATTTCAACTGCAAGCTGCAAATCATTAATAAATGTCCAAATCAAAACCACAAGAAGCAAATACCCTAACAAAAGAACAAAAAATTGATTTTACAATAAACGACAACTAGATTAAAAAAATAAGTGGGCTTGTAAAAAGACTAACCCAAGTCGAAATCCCCACGCCACAATAAGATAGCTCATAACTTTATGGACATGTTCCAGAGCTTGTGAATTGTTAAATTATGGGTTGGTGTATAGTGGATTATTTAAATTGGGCTAAATTAGCTACACTCCTAAGTGTGCAACTTAGGTTAAAACCCTAAAAAAAATGAGGCTGCCCACAGTCACAGACTGGTAAAAATGATCGTACTAAAACCACAGAAAATAAATATATTGCTCAAAAAAATATAAACAAGATTTATATTAAATTAGACAAACTGATGAATTATAGTCAATTGGACTAAGATAAAGTGGTAAATCAATGGGGATTTTACATCCGAGTCCCAAGTTCAAACCTCCAAAAGGCAAGTCAATATGTTTTAGCTAGTACTATGTCATACCTCAATTGATCATAGGGGGAAATTTGATACCCCTCTGATATGGCATCTAAGCCTGGACATCTGCCCCTGATGCAATTAAAAGGGGACAATTTGCAAAGAATAATATATCTTACAATTAAAGTCTGGTGTGTCTTTTTTCTTTGTCTTTTGAATGGTGAAACCCAAGGTTCGAACACACACAACCCAGCTTTCGGTGCATCAAGATTCCTAATCTAGCGAGTCATGAAATTTGAAGCAAAAGATAGTCATCTATCCCAGGAAATAGATTGTACTGGATTGTCACGATGAAGACAATGTATTAATCTTACCCAAAAAATTCACCAAACGAATAAGAACTAAATTTTTTAAAATAAAAATTGCCTACCTCTGATACTCGTCCTTCCACGCTTGTAGAGTATTTTGGCAGGAATCAATCTGGTGATCTGTGGGCTGCTGTTGGGCAAGAAGATCCAACCTCAATTGTGCTGATCGGAGTGCAGATAAACAATCCTGCGCAGCTGCATTGAGTCTGGGCAGATTGTTGGCTTCCATGGTGCCTCCTGAAGTGCCGCAGGTCTCGATCAGTTGCACATGGCGAACAACTTCTGTGAAATTGTGTGCCCGTTCTTTCAAGACTTGTTCCACTGCAGCTACCACATCCTCTTCTTCATCCATTCTTATTAGTTTGGTCGGCTATTTAGGGTGGGGAACTCCTCACCGGATTCCACAATTCTCACGCTGGAAAGGTCGAACCCCAGGGATTTGAGGCGCAGATCCGTTTTTTGTTTTGAGCTCTGGATGGTTAGTTTTGAAGCGCCATTAGCCGCCCCTGGAAGATCTTCAGTCAATCAAGCATTTAAGGTATCTGTCATTAGTGTCATCGGCAAAATTCAGAGCTTGGTGAGGCTGGAGCGTCGAAGAGTCTTCCAGAAGGTATAGAAGAAAAAGTATCTAAACTCCGTTTATTTTCTACTCACCTTCACTTTTCGTCTTGGCTAACATTACTTCATTTATAAATTTTAACCATTGAATAATGAGTCTTTAATGAGGAATAATCTTTTCTTCCAATAATAATTTTTTAATTTTTATTTTTTATATATTTGTTTTTAATCTTGTATTTTTCTATATGTTCTTTATTAGTTTTGTGTTTTTAATATGTTTGTTTGTTTTTATTTTTATAATTTTTTATATTCATGAATTGGAAGCAAAAGAAAGATAGTTGTCTATCTTAGGAAATAGATTATATTTGATTATCACAATGAAGACAACGTATTAATCTCGTTCATCGAACTAATAAAAACTAAATTTTTAAAAATAAGAATGGCTTACCTTTGATACTCATCTTTCCATGCTTGTAGAGTATTTTGACAGGAATTGATCTAGTGATCAGTGGGCTACTGTTGGGTAACAAGATCCAATCTCAATTGTGTTGATCACGGTACAAATAAACAATTATGTGCAGCTACATTGAGTCTAGGCAGATTGTTGACTTCCATGGTACCTCCTGAAGTGTCACGGGTCTCAATCAATTGCATGGGGCGAACAACTTCTATTAAATTGTGTGTCCATTACTTCAAGACTTGTTCTACTACAACTACCACATCCTCTTCTTCCTCCATTCTTATTCTAGTCGTAGTAGCAAAATGCAAAAATATTGAGTGAAGAATGTGTGGGGGAAAAATGACAATAAAACTAACCGAGAATATTTTTTTCTTTTTAGCCTCGACCTTACAATAACACGAGGTAAAAAACACTTTCCCTTTTTATTGCTTATTAGTAACCGCCATAAGGTAATATTATTATGAATTATTACATAATTGGTTCTCAAAGCTAGAAATGATTTGCTATTCAAGATCAAATATGAAAATATTTTTAATGTGAATTATTGTCAATCTATTGGTTCAAAATTTTATTTTTTAAGGGTGACTAAGTTGGTAATGTTTCATTATGGAAAAATTGATCACCATTTAGATGTAATTGTGGTATAGAGAGGGTTATGAACTTAATTTAGAATGAATCAATATTTTTTGTCATAATTATTGCTTATTTTGTTTTTACCTATAGTTATACAATATAACTTCTCATGAAAAATAATTTGAGCAGATTGTTGGCAAATGGGTGGCAATGGTCAAAGAATCATGTTGGTGATAAGTATCATATACATAGATGTTACCTAATTACTAGTAGTAGGCATGCATTTGCTTGCATGGCCTTCAAAGTCGTAGTTAAAGAACAAAGTTTCTTTGATTATTGATTTGAAAACTTTTGTTGGTATCCCTTTCTTTCATTGGGATACTAAAATGCTTAGCCTTTCCTTAGTTGTAACCTTGGTACTTCTTTAATTGTTTTGGGTTGGAGAACTCAAAATTTGTGTAGATCTCAATGCATGAGAAGATTTTGGTGTCCTAGCAATAGCAAGAGAAAATAAAAATGTTTGAGGCCTCCTCGAGTTGGGCTCTCTTTGCAAAACCTCATTTTTCATGTGTTCTTGCCTTTGGCTTACAATTGAAACAATGTCATTTCTAAAACTATCTAAAGGTTCTTTAGTTTTGGTATTGTTACTAGGTCTAGAAACCCTATCACCATTGCCTATTTAGCCAATCTTTGATGAAGCATTGCCAACTTCATTGTGTTGATTATGGAGTGAATTTGAATCTCATGAAGGCTTCAAATTGATTAATGATCTTGTAAGCTTCATTATAACTATGGGAGCTTCAAAAGGTTTTGGAATCTTATCTTGTGTTTCTCGTCATTGCAACACTAAGTTTTCTTGTCATTTTTAGATTATAGAAATTTCTTCAATTGCATAACCTAGCTTTTGATACCATCTAAAAATTATAGAACTTGTGTTTATTGTTGCCCCTCTAATGTATTCCTAGAGAATTGAGGTAAAAACTTCAATAGTATGAATTTTCTCTAAAGAATTGTAGTTTGAACATCTATTTATTTTTATCTTTGAAGAGACTTGTTATTATGCTCCTAGAGCATTATGAGATAAATGAAATGTTGCAATAGCTATCTATCGGTGAACATGCCTCTTGCTTAGAGTGCATTGATAATTGGCTCACAAATGTCACATCTTGTTCAATTAACCTAGCTTAATCGCTAGATTATTGTATACTAAATGTTTAAATAAAAACAATTAGGTAGACAATTTGATTATGTTATATATTACTAAAGTGTTTATGTTGACAACTAAAAATGCAAGTGTGACAAGAATTATTGGCATTCTCTCAGGTTGGAGAGAGAGTATCATTGGGGAAAAGGTTAAGCTGATGGTGGTGATTTGTTATGATGGAATTAATACACACACACACACACACATAGATTCATGTAGTTAGATTGAATGTGTGTGAATAAGATTGTGTATTTGGATTTTGATATTCGAATAATCAGGAGAGATTGTACTAACACTAGGTCATGAGCCAAACTTTGTACAAGAAGGTGCTACTTAGTTGATATGAAGCAGTATTCCTACATTTTGTCAATAGACCCAAACTAACCAGGAATTAGCATGAGAGTGAAAATAATATTTTTTATTTTAATATTATTATTTAAAAAAAAATTAATGTTAAATAAATATCATTACATTTTACTATTAATATTATTGTAATAAATAAATATAATTAATATTATTATCTTTTAATATTGGTATTGTTAATATTATTGTAATGTATAGTGAAATGGGGTCCTATCCAGGAAACAAACTAAGATCTTAATTCCCAAATTACTATCATTCATTTGAGGAAATAGCCAACAAGATCCAACTTAAGTCTGAATGGAGAGTTGGATGTTATGTATGATTATTTCCTTTTTATATTCAATTTTGATTTGATGTGTATATGTAATGACTAGGTAAAATGATGGGAAACTGACAACATTCAGCATAAACAAACAAATACAGAAGTAGAAATAAACACATAAGCTCATATCTAGAAATGAGATGCAGAGAGGAACCCATAGCTAAAATATGGAGCTAAAAGTGTCAGATTGTGGAGATAGGTGCCCTAATCTTGTAGGTGTCTTTTTTAGTTGGGGCTTTGAAGATTATATATTAGGGGGCTCTGTAGATATTTATCTCCAAAATTTATCCTAAAAGTGTCAAAATAGTGAGCTAATTGGCGCAGTCTAGGGATTTTAACCTATTCAAAGTCTAGGATTGTCTATATTAGTCTCTATGTGCAAATCTACAATTTGGGCTATTGAATATGTAATATGCACACATAGAAGAGGGAAAAATATTACGATGTATTTGGCTTGTCTAAGTCAAAGCTTGTGTTGGTGTTTCCACCTCTATAATAGAAATGATGACGTAAAAAGAGAGCGTACCCCTAGTCGGGTAGAGAGTAAATAATAAATGAAATGCTAAATGGACAAGATTATACCCTAAGATTAATGATGGCGGTGATGCAATGCTCTTTAGACAAGGTCTCCAAGTGTTGATGCAATAATGTGATAAATCATAACAAACTTCATCATGAAAACATACTCGAAGATAAGTTGTTGTAGCTTGATGCTCTTTGTACTCAGATCTCCTCTTGATTGAATTGAATTAAGGAATAATTGCTCTTGAAAACTTAGCTTTGTGAATGATAAATGATTGCCTTATATAGGGTTATCAAGTTATTTCTCAATTTAGGCAGACTACCAATTATAAAATGAAAATATTGGGATCAAATCACAAATAGCGAGAACCGCCACATGCACATGTTCAAATTTGGGCCCTTTTTTGAGGGCCTGGTCCATTAGGACCAGGGTGTTAGGTGTGCAATAGTTTTAAACTAAAAAGGGGACAAAAAGGGACAGTGGCACATTACCAAGACCCATGACTATGATCTAGTCTCAATCTTGACACATGACAACAACAACATAAGACCGAAATGGGCTTGAAATAACCTAGGAGGAGGCACACTAATGCAAGGGCCCAAAATAGAGTGTGAAATTGTAAAGGGATACAATTTATGACACTATATTTAGCCCCCACTTTAGTGGGACTATGAACTTGTGCTCATACTCACAATAAAGTAGAGATGAAGAGATAGAGAACCTAGGAGAAAGACAAACTAGGTATAGGATGGCACTAAGTTGAGGGATGGTCAAGCCCCCGAGATTAGGATCCTATCAATCCATGCAGAATATTCAAATATACACAAAGCAAACAACATTGGTACTAAAGAAAACAAAGGGTTCGAAGTCAACTAGTTGAAGAGACCTTGATGTAAATAAAATTTAGGAAGATCCTGTTGAATATATCAAACAATAAAAGTCGTGACAAAACATGCAATTGTTTTCGAGTTTTTTTCTTCAAATAATCAAAAATTTTAAGATGTTTATTTTACCAATTTTATTCTAGATTTCCATTTAGATAATTTTTTAGGTTAATTATGGCCCATTCATGGGCAGCCTAAGGTTAATCTTAGTTCGGAGAGGGAATCGGTTTGTGTTTGGTCTAAACCTGAGCATGGGTGGATAAAAGTCAACTTTGACGGAGCTTCGAGGGGCAACCTAGGTATCTCAAGTGCAGGGTGTGTTGCTTGTAATGAGGAAGGCAAAATCCTATTCAAAGGTGCTCAGCGTTTACAAGATGGAGCGAATAACGAAGCAGAGGTGCAAGCAAATTTGCTTGTGGTAGAGTTGGTGAGTAATTTGAAGGCTCTAAAGTTCCATTTAGAAGGAGATTCGCAAATTATGGTGGAGGCAATTGCTAAGGGATCCTCCCCATGTTGGTGGATCAATATATTTATATCTATCATCTGCTCTAAATTACGTACTTTTCAAGATTTTTGAATTTCACACATTAAAGGGCAGGAAATGGGGTGGTGAATTATTTGTCAAATGTGGCATGTGAGTTGAACCAATTTGCAACCAAGCGGTGGGGGAATGCGGATGAAGAGGTACATTGGATTGCTTAGGTGGAAGTCAATGGTTACCTTTAAAAAAAAATTCAGAGAAGATGTCGAAGTACCAGACACCATAATAAGTGCAGGGAATGAACAATGAATTGGCAAGGAGTAGCATTGATGGGGAATTTTATAATTATTGTCTGTTGGTTTTATTTTTTCCTTTGAGTAAGTACAAGCTTTTAATGCAGACCCCTTTCATTTTCTTGGGAAGCATGCAAACTTCCTTTTCATGCTCGAAAGGCAGCGGTCTGAGTTTAATGCATTGATGGTTTTAAATGGTTTTTATGACACTTGCCACGATTTGGCTTTCATCTTCATTCCCGATTTTAACTGAGAGGCTGAATTCTTGGCGAGCATTGAATCAGGCTCGACAGACAAGGAAGCCAATTTCACATTGAAAACCAGAAAACAACTTTGCCCATTTCTTGGGTCATTCTCGAAGAGAAAATTGAATGGCATGTTCTTGTACAGAGACGAAAGGCTAGTGAAATGCATTCAGAGGTTGATGTACGAGAGCTTTGGGGTGGTGGAGCATCGTTATAGGACCAACATGGACACATATTCATTAATTGTGGCGTGGGGATTGGAATTGGAGTGCTTGGTGGAGTTGGTTAAAAAGGTGGTGGATGCCATTATCCCAGAGGAGTATAGCCTAGGTTTAGAATCCATTTTTGAATGGGCAGTTCCTGGCAAGAGATTCAACTTATGTGAAGGCATTGTGAATTTTTATCGTTTCTTGCGATAGAAATCCATCCCCTTCCTGAGGTGGTTGGATTTCTATCAAAGAGAGAATTATAAGGAGGAGGCTCAAATTGGGTGGGAGGCTCTCAAGACCTTTGTTGGTTTGATAGAGGTGGAAGAGGAGCTGGAGTGTGCCATCGAGGAGGATAGAGCCTTGGAAGAAGTGGAAGCAAATGGAGCTACAAAGTGTCATCCGAGGAAGAGGAAACACGGGGACCCTTGCTCCTCCTCTGGGTAGTTTCGTTAATGATGCTGATGAGCCAAAATAATGGCTCCATTTTGTCAGATTTTGTCATAAAAACTCTTGCTTTGGTCATATGTTTGGACAATGTTTAGGTCATAGAACTTCCCTGGTTGATGTCTTTTTGGTATTGTTAGATCTGATTTATCCTAGACCTAAGGTTGTTATTTGATGATCTTTATACAATCAAACTATGCAAATTATTTGAATTAATCTGAAAATATGGTTTAATTTATGTTATGTTAGCATCAATGGATACACATGCTTTTGTGCACATTAACGCCATGATGCAGGAACAACCAAGATGAGAAGATGACTAAACTAGCAATTAAGGAGACACATCATCATGGCGATGGATACAGACCCAGTCAAAGTGGACTAGCATTGAAGGAGTCCATAACCAATTGACCACTTCCTCAACATAGCAATTGGTGGAGCATTCATGATTGTTCCTAATGAAGCATAAATATAGGAAAAGAGGTTGCACTATATTTTCTCAGTAGTAGGATAGTTGTATGTTCTACATTTATGCACCGACTTCTTCATTTAATGTAATAAATCCTGCTCACCTATTCCTTTGGGACATGGGTTGGTCAGTTGAAAGTTTGCTATAAGTTTTTATTATAAATAAAGGTCTCTACTTCCTCGCAGGGGTAGATAGTGCGACCATAGAGTTAGTAGCATTCTGGTTTTCAAACTTATGTGTACTGAAATCAACTTGAAATGAATAAGATGAAGATGATGGTATTCTGAGCCTATCAATTGTTATCTGATTTTTGGATATACTCACTCAAGGGGGGCCACTTGGTGAGTAGTTCTCATGTATTTGTTATGTAATTTTCATTTCGTTATAGTTGTTGTTTCGGTGTTTGACTGTTCCACTGGAAACAGTTCTTGTGTCTGTTCTTACAACCAAAGTAGACAGAGTGGTTCCTGTCCACTAACCAGAGCATTGTCATTAGTAGTTGTTGCTTAAGTTGCTTTCAACTGTGAGTTTTGATAAATTGTTAAGCCATTATGATTCTGCATATTTCTTTCAGAAACTTTCCTTTTCCTGCAGTAAGATAGAATGGCTTCAACTCGAGCTTAGTGCACATACAATGTTGACCTATTTCAAGTTTACATCCCTGGTCGATAAAGTAAATGAATCTTTTTCATAGGAAAGGTAGCTACTTAGTAAGGATGTCTATGAGATTTTGCAAAGATCTAGAGGCGATGGAAAGCACAAATAAGAGAGAACAAAATAGATGATAGGAATAAAATATATTCTATCAAGATGAAAATACTGATCAACTGGATCATCAAGCAATCAATTACATACAATGTAGATGAGCTTGCTTATAAAGGCAAGGCAATATGGATATGTGAGCACACAAACATGACATGTGGCTCAATAAGAAACAAGGGTAGGTAGGAAATAGGTGTGGTAGGTAAGAGAAACAATATAATATTCCACATGAGGTGGATCACCCATTGAATGTGGAATGTAACAACAAGATAAGACCACAAAAGGTGGAAATTCTCCTACACACACTATCCCAATGTGGCACAAACACCCAAGTGTCTCATATCCAAACTACTATGAAATGCATTATCCTAAGTAAACTTAAGTAAGGTGCAATTATATCCAACATGAATAATTAATTACACCAACACCCCCCCTTAAGTGCAACTTAGGGGAATGCACTTAAGTCTACAATGAAACTAAGCAATGCAAGATGGGTCTCAGCTACTAGGCCATGTTAGATACCCATGTACAAATGCAAATGCATGCAAACCAATGAATCTCTCACAAACGGAGAAAGAGAGAAAAACCACATGGGAAAAAACTCCCCCCCAAAAGAGAGATGATGAAAGCATATAATGCTCTTAATGATGAATAAGAGAGAAGAAGAGACCATGAAGCCTCCCCCTCAATATAAAATCTCCTGCAAAGATGGTCCAATGATGTTGACCAAAATACCTCCCCATAAGGAAGAAAGAGAGCCAATGTTGCACCAATAATGTCAAAGTGTGACAAAACCAAGTATCAAGTCGATGACGATGAATCACTCGCTTCAACAAAAATGAAGATCAGGCATGGAGACAACCTGCTTTGAGCATCATCCGGATACTCGTAAATAGTAAAAAATACCGGTACAATCAAAGTCTCACGGGAGCCATGCACAAATGTGTACAATCTAAGTCTCAATCAGAGCCATGCACCAAGTCTCACAAGGTATTCCTAATCTACGTGTACAAGAGGATTACATCAAATTTGTCATCAAAGACAAGATACAAAGAGGTGTGACACTTTATGATAGTGTGAGTACAAAATTGCTCATGCAAGAGCATACAACATGATATAGTGCAAATATGGAAACATGAAGATGATGCCACCAAAGAAGCCCTATAAAATATGACAGATGAAGATGCCTTTGATTGGGATGTCGCCAAGAAAAATATAGGAGCAATAGCCCCCCCCCCGGCTGTCGGTTGGAAGCGCTGCAAACAGGTATGAAGTGATAAGAAAAAAATTTGTTCCCATTTTTGCTTATTTATTAAAAATTTTGTTTTTAAAAATCTTAATAAAAATAATTTATTAAATGCCCATAAAAAAAAAAAAATTATTAAAAAATTAATTTTTATTAAAAACATTTATAAAAAATATTAAAAAAAATAAAAGCAGGGACAAGTCACCACCCTCCACCTTCAAATGACTCTAGATTTGGCCTCGAATGTCGAATTTGGACAAAATAAAAGGTGATTCTGACTATCTCAAACCTCCTCAATCCAATGGTGACCTCATATTTGACCCAAAAAAATCCAGTAATAACCTACAATAGAAAGCTCCAAAATGCAAAACCCCAAATTTCTCTCAATTGGCAAACCAATGGCACTCCAATGGCTCTAATACCATGTGAAATTTTGCCAAGATCTAGAGGTAATGGAAAGCACAAATAAGAGAACAAAATAGATGATAGGAATAAATTATATTCTATCAAGATGAAAATACTGATCAACTGGATCATCAAGCAATAAATTACATACAATGTAGATGAGCCTCCTTATAAAGGCAAGGCAATATGGATATGTGAGAACACAAACATGACATGTGGCTCAATAAGAAATAAGGGTAGGTAGGAAATAGTTGTGGTAGGTAGGATAAACAATATAATATTCCACATGAGGTGGATCACCCACTGAATGTGGAATGTAACAATAAGATAAGACCACAAAAGGTGGAAATTATCCTACACACACTGTCCCAATGTGGCACAAACACCCAAGTGTCGCATACTCAAACTACTATGAAATGCATTATCCTAAGTAAACTTAAGTAAGGTGTAATAATATCCAACATGAATAATTAATTACACCAACAATGTCCAATCCTTGAGCTAAGGTTTTAGAACCCAATTACTATTCCAATTGGGAGGACCAACATAAGTCTTTACTGTGTTTTAGTTTTTAGGGGTTAATCTTGAGTTCTGTTTTATCAAATCCTAGCTTTCAATCTGTTTGAATTGTTTAGACCGTATAATTCAACTATTGTAACGAGCCATTTTTGAGTGCTCGTACAGTTATTTTTGCAAGGTAGTTTGTATGAGAGTCGAGTTTAGTGGTTTTGGATTACAAGGTGGTTTTGGAAAGTTTTTTTGAATGGTGGTTTGGTACTTACTGGACAGTTAGAATGTAAACTCTGTTAAAATCAATAAAATACTATCACCGATAAAAAAAATAAAGGTTAATTATAATTTGATTATAAATAGTTTTAGTAAAAATGAGATTTCTTTTATTTTTTATTTAAAGATAAATATTAAATATAATTTGATATTTAGTAAAAATATTATTTTCATGTAATTATAATATATTAAAATTTATTCAATTTAAGGGCAATATCTACATTAAAATTGAAGATAATTGTAATTTTTATTTTAAAATTATTATATTAAAATGTATATTGTATTAATAAATTGAGACAAATGCAAGGCTTGTGGTGATAGAACTAGAGAGTGTTGATTCTGATTCCAAGTCTGATGAAAGCTAATATGAAGAAGACCAAACATACATATTGACAGAACGAAGTAGAGAGCAAACACAATCTAAATTTAAGAAGCAAAATATTGAAGGAAAAAGGCAAAGGGGGCGCAAATCCAACAAAGCTAAGTTGGCAATAACAGGTAGTGCAAGGGGCCAAAGAAATTTGAGAAACAGGAAGGAGATACTCCTTCCCGAGGAGGCATGAAGCTCATCACTTGGAATGCTAGGGGCATCAGGTGCCTAATTAGGCGTCAAGTAGAAACAGGAAAAGTGGATATGGTACTATTACAAGAAACTAAGTGGAGTAAGGAGTATTAGAAGAGAATGAAAGTCTAGAGACAGTGGGAGGGGTTGTTTGTGGAGTTAGATGGTGCTTCTGGTGGGTTGGGCTCAATCTAAAATCCATAATCTATCAGGTGTAATATTGTCTTAGAAAATCAAAATTGGATGATTGTCAGGTGTAAATCTCTCAATCAAAACAAAACATTTGTAGACATAAATGTGTATGGGCCCATTTCAACTATACCCAAAAGAGAATTGTGGAGTGAAATCACACAATGGTTGAAACAACAAAATGGTGAAAAAATCATAATAGGGGGTGACTTCAATACCACACTAGAAAACTTAGAAAAGTAGGGACGTCTGAAATTTTTTTTCAAGGGTTTAGCTTGATTTCCAATTTTTTGTAGATGAGAACAATTTAAGGGATGTCCCAATCAAGAATGGGAGATTCACTTGGACAAAACATAGGCAAGGATTTATCAACATAGCAAAATATTTGGATCATTTTTTCTTATTTGGGGACTGGGAGAAAACCATAAACACCTATGAGACGACTATCCTACCATACACTGGTTCAGACCACTATCTAGTGCACAACTAATCATAAATCCAAAATGCAACAAAGGTGGATCCCCATTCAAGTTTGAAAACACATGGTTTGAAGATCCTACAATATTTGATTTGGTGAAGGTATGGTGGAATGAGATAAGGGTGGGAAATAACTCCAAGTTATACCTCTTGTTGGCATTTGATCATTTGAACTAAACTAGTAATGTGTGTTTGCTTGATGTAACCGGTATATGTCTGTTGTACATAGAGAAAATATTTAAGTATGATGACTATTTTGTATGTTGTCATTGATGACAACTATGTTTCTTTGATTCATCTAAGTCCTACAGTTCAATCGGCTAGACTTAACCAGTAAAGTAGAGATAGTTTTTATCAGAATCGGTAATTAGGACTTCAACTGGTAAATGACAAACAATGTTACATTCCAACAACCGGTACATGAAAATCATGAAGATTGAGATGATGTGGTTTTGCAGCAGTATTGAAGACTATGAGATGAAGATATATTTGTGACTGCACGTGTTGAACCGATCAGGTGAATGAGATTTGTTTGACATAACAAATTAGTTGATGGAGACTTAACCGGTAGTGATAAAAATCACTCAGATCAGTAAAACGACACATAATTGGATTTGTTATGTCGGTGGCCGACATAACTAAAGCATACAATGCAAGATTGTATAGATGAATTGAACCTAGGGAATTGTAATAAGGTTCTAATCGACCTTATGATGATTTTAATTGTGTGATGAGGTATGAAAGGATATATATATACTTGGGCTTGATAGTGTGATATGTGATGAGCGAATCTTATATTCCTGATAGTGCGAAGATCAGAGGAATTGAGAGATGAAGTCTTTGTGATGTTGGAAAAGTTATTTATGTTGGCAAGGTTGATGTTTTGTAGTGTCAGTGATTTTGAGAAGTGTGAGAATCCGAACCAATGTGTGTGAGAAGATCTACTAGAGAGATGCAAACTTAGAACTTAATTGGATCTTATCAAGCAAGCAGTAGAGTGTTGTACACAGATCATTCACTGTTATTCTCTAACAATTACAACAGCTAAAATCCCTTAATTGGGTAGGTCCTAATAGGCCTCACATTGTAAAATTCGCTAACAGGGTGACTCAATATTTGAGTTCTAAGTCCGACGTTGATCCTAACATATCAAAGCTTCTAACAGGGCTGAGGTAAATCCCTTAATCGGGTGACTCCTAACAGGGCATCATTGTAAGCTTCTAACCTAGCTCTGATACCAATTGATAAACCTAGAGGATCCAGTTTATACTGAGAGGG
Organism: Cryptomeria japonica; assembly: GCF_030272615.1. NCBI lineage: Eukaryota > Viridiplantae > Streptophyta > Pinopsida > Cupressales > Cupressaceae > Cryptomeria > Cryptomeria japonica. The sequence goes on along the minus strand of NC_081414.1, from coordinate 624,030,053 downwards.
GGGTGAATCAGTATTAACAAAAACTGAAACTTTCAACACCAAAACAAACTTATCTCAAATCTGAAAACATTCAACACTTAACCAAATCTTCATAATATATTTCCTTATCAGATCTAGATAATCATTTCCTCTTATGCAAACTTATTAATCAGATCAGCCATCAATTCAATATCAGATCAACAAACACAGTCACCAACTTATTAACTAATCAGAATGATTCATCAATCATATAATCATCAACACTGGTAAACCACTTTAAGATCTCTAATAAACAAACATAAAATGTCTTTACCGATTATTAAAAAAAAAGCATGAACATCACAAGAAAAACATACCACACATGAACACTACAAAACATCAACCTTGCTAAAAAAATAAGTTTGATGATATTTCATGGGGATATTTTAATAAATTTCAGAAGGAAATGCATGATAAGAAACACATACTGGTAGAGTTAGTCAATCAGTATGAGGATTGTATCTGTTTTATGGTTGACACAGATACATGCTTGATGGAAGCTATTATTCCCAGGACCACATGGGTAATGCTCATGGGTTATGAAGTAGATAAAGATCTACTTGTTGCTTATGCTGATCATTTGTTAGCTTAACCAATCAATACCACCGCTGAGAGGTTTGGAACTTACAAGGATAAATTATTGAAAGTGCACTCTGAATTACAAAAACCAGTGATAGCAAAGAAACTAAGAAAAGAGGTAGAGGCCTTTGTTGAGCAGGTTGGATTCACAAAAGAACAGATTGTTGCAGCAAGAGCCAAATATAAGGCTCAACAAGGTGGAACTTCCAGTGTACCGACCGGTACCCCCACCGGTAAGACTAGAGCAACCAAAGCAGCGGAGAAGAAGAAAGCAGAAGAACCTAAGGTGAAGCCTGCTGAATCTCAAAGATAGAAACCCTCTAAAATACAATTCCGAAGGAAAGGTAAAACTATTGAACCTCCTATTGTGCCTGCCCAAACTGGAAAAAGAAGGAAGGAGAAAGGTCACAAACTGGTGACAACTATAGAGGAAATAGAATCAGAAGAAGATAAGAGAGCACCAAGGGCAAGTGCTAAGAAGCAGAAGACTACTCGAAAAGGTAAAGAAGCTATGAAAATACTGACACTTGAAGATTCTTTCACTAGAATGGTTAGAATTATTAAGGAGTATGGTATTTACAAAGGCTTAAACATACTATTTACTCATTTGTCTGAAAGTCAACGAAGGGAGATTGAAGATGCAGTCATCTTCAGTATGAACAAGTTTAGTAGAGCCCTCATTGAATTACAAGGGCAAATTCCAGATTCCTTATATAATTTGATCGATGCTAGGTGGCAAGGGGCAATTAGCCTAGATAAAGAATTTATTGATTATACACTTAAACATTTGCAACCAGAAACAACTGAAGAGGAAATTGAATAGATAAAGGTTAATACAAAAGTATTGTTCAGATCAAAGAAGAGATTAACCAGAATTCTTGTTGGAGAGATCGAATCAATTCAAAAGGAGACTGAGATTTAGGTGAAAAAGGCTTTAGGTCTCATTCCCAATCAAGAAGAGGAGAAAGATGAAGTACTCGAGGATATTACTTCTAATAAGCCAAAGTCAGAAGAAATTCTTGAAGGTGTAAAAATCACAGACTTTGAACCGGACAACAAGTATATGCAAGATGATTCTATTGATACTGAACTAATAGATATAACAAATGATGATATCGATGATACTAATAATGTTGCTAATACTATTGACAATGTGGATGTTTTTGAAGTTGATGTACAGATGTTTGATACTCAATAGGAATAGGTTGAGAACAAAAGACAGGAGAAAGAAGCAGGCATAAGCACAACTGGACAACCGGTGTATGCACAGTTTACTGTTACTCAGACTAAACTGGTAACTGTAAATGTAGATGTAAATATTAGTGTTGCTACTGATAACAGTTAGAATGATAAGGGTGAAGAAAAGAAGGCAGATGAATTACCGATAAAGGAACAAACTATTGAAAATCCGCAACCGGTCAAAGACACAACTAAGGAAGAGAAGAAAATAGAGGAAGAAAAGACAGAGAAAAAGGAGAAGATGGATAATAAGGATCAAGAGAAGAAGAAGAAAATAATAGTTGAGGATGATGATGATGACTCAATCAGCATAAAAGGTCCAATAGTCATGGATAATTTGAGTGCTTCTGAGTTAATGGAGATTGCAACTGCAATGCAATCCCAGACAAAAAAGAAAAGATTAAGGGAACAACAAAAGGAAGCAGAGACTATAAGGACCGCTATTGATATTTTGTCAAGTCTCCTACTAGAGACTAATACAGAACATTTGGCTATCCCTATTACCAAACTTGGACAGTTAGTTGTTAGTGCTGGTGAACAACTTAAATCACTTGAAGAAGCTGCATGCATTTCTATTGCAAAGGATTAAAAGAAGAAAAGGGGAGAATAGTTAATGGTTGAGATAGATAAAGGCAAAGTAGCCCTAACAATGAATAAAGATTTGTTGAAGATGGGATTGGAAACCAGAGGTAATATTTTGGCTACTGTCTCCAAAGTCTCACTATTTTGTGTTGATTTAAAGAAGAAGAGAGAGGACACTGAGAAAGAGCTAGAAAGGTTAAGTGAAGCATTTACACCGGTACATGACTCAACAATAACTTTTCATAAAACAATTGATGCTTTACAACAAAAGTTAGAGTTATATGATTATGAACAGGTGAAGCGGACCAGATCACTAAAGGAGCTCAAGACTCAACTAATTCCTAAAGTAGATATTCTTCAGAGAGCTTTCAAGGAGTCAAAGGCAATTTTGGCTACTCCAGAGATGAGTGCAATTGATGCTATGGAGGAGTTTGCAGCTCAGATCTTGACACATGTTGAGATTACCGAGACACTGTTGGAAACATAGGACACTGATCTTAAGCATTTGAAGTTTCATTATAATGATATTTTCTTGAGAACTGCATTGTAAAGACCTTAACACTTTTATTTCTATATATACATGCAGTTTTTCTGACAAATTTTTGATGTAATGTATGTATTTTACTTCTTTATTTGGCATTGTTGTCAAAAGGGGAGTACAAATAGTTAAGAGTCCAGTCAAAATTTTGTATGTACTATTAAGGATTGAGTAATGATTTCATTTTTGTAATGGCATGCAATTGCTAAGGGGAATGTAGTTTTTTGTTTTGCACACTTGGTTGGCAAAAAAATTCCTAAGTGTTGCCATCAATGCCAAAGGGGGAGATTGTTGGCATTCGATCATTTGAACTAAACCGATAATGTGTGTTTGCTTGATGCAACCAGTATATGTCTGTTGTGCATAGAGATTAGATTTATGTATGATGACTATTTTGTATGTTGTCATTGATGTCAACTATGTTTCTTTGAGTCAGCTAAGTCCTACAATTCAACTAACTAGACTTAACCGGTAAAGCAGAGACAATTTTTATCAGAACCGGTAATTAGGACTTCAATCGGTAAATGATAGATAGTGTTACATATCGACAACCGGTACATGAAAATCATGAAGATTGAGATGATGTGGTTTTGCAACAACATTGAAGACTATCATATGAAGATATGTTCGTGACCGCACGTGTTGAACCGATCAGGTGAACAAGATTTGTTTGACAGAATAGATTAGTTGATGGAGACTTAACCAATAATGATGAAAATCACTCAGATCGGTAAAATGACACATAATTGGATTTGTTATGTTGGTGGTCGACATAACTAAAGCGTACAATGCAAAATTGTCTAGATGCATTGAACCTAGGGAATTGTAATAAGGTTCTAGCCGACCATATGATGATTTTAATTGTGTGACAAGGTATGAAAGGATATATATACATGAGCTTTATTGTGCGATATGTGATGAGCAAATCTTGTATCCTTGATAGTGTGAAGATCAGAGGAATTGAGAGATGAAGTCTTTGTGATGTTGTAAAAGTTATTTATGTCGACAAGGTTGATGTTTTGTAGTGTTTGTGATTTTGAAAAGTGTGAGAATCTGAACCAGTGTGTGTGATAAGATCTGCCAGAGAGATGCAAACTTAGAACTTAATTGGATCTGATCAAGCAAGCAATAGAGTGTTATACACATATCATTCATTGTTGTTCTATAACAATTACAACAACTAAAATCCCTTAACTAGCTAGGTTCTGTCAGGCCTCACATTATAAAATCCCCTAACAGGGTGACTCAATATCTGAGTTCTAAATCTTCTTGCGAGGTTGATCCTAACAGATCAAAGTTTCTAATAGGGCTGAGGTAAATCCCTTAACCAATTGACTCCTAATAAGGTCTTCTCCTAACAGGGCATCATTGTAAGCTTCTAACTGGGCTTGGCTCCTAACAGGGCGCATTCTGAAAGAGTACAAAATATTTGTGAGTACCAATTCCCACCATTGTTTTTCCCTATTTGGGTTTCCACATGAAAAACATGGTGTTCATGTGTGGTATGCTTTTCTTGTGATGTTCATGTTTTATTTCTGATAACCGGTAAAGACAGTTTATGTTTATTTATCAGAGATCTTAAAGTGGTTACCGGTATTGATGATTATATGATTGATGAAGTATTTTGTTCAGTTAATAAGTTTGTAACTGTGTTTGTTGATCTGATATTGAATTGATGGCTGATCTGATTAATAAGTTTGCATAAGAGGAAATGATTATCTAGATCGGATAAGGAAATTTGTTATGAAGATTTGGTTTAAGTGTTGAATGTTTTTAGATATGAGATAAGTCTGTTTTGGTGTTGAAAGTTTCAGTTTTTGTTAATACCGATTCACCCCCCTCTTAGCATTAACTGGATCCTCTAGGTTTATCACTTCTTCAGTAAAAAGCTATCACACATCAAAACCAAACTTAAGGAACGAAATCGGGAATACTTCAAAAACATCTTTGAGGAGAAAACAAGAGTGGAGGTAGAATTGCATAAGTTAAATGAGACAATGATTGAGAAGGGTATGGAGCTGGAAAACTTTGAGAAAGAAAAAGAGTTAAAGACTGAGCTAACAGAGATTATGGCAAGAGAAGAGTGCTATTGGAGATAAAAATCAAGAGAAGTTTGGTTATAGGAGGGGGAGAAAACCACAAAATTCTTTCATAGAACTGCAATTGCCAACCGAAGTAGGAAGAGGATTGTAGAAATAGAGAAGGAAGATGGAACAATGACTCAATCCATGGAGGAAGCTAATCAAGATGTAGTAAGGAATTTTCAATCTATAATGAATCAAGAGTCACATGATGACAAAGAGGAGAGGGACAGGTTCTTAATTAGAATTCCTTCTTTTATTAGTGAGGCAGATAACTTGGAACTATACAAACCAGTCACTTTGGAAGAGGTTAGAATTGCCACCTTTCAATTCAACCCTGACAAAGCTTTGGGCCAGATGGTTTCTCTACTAAATTGTATCAATTCTTTTGGGACATTTTGAGGGAAGATCTCCTAAAGGCAATGGAGGATTCTAGGAGAAAACAACCAGCTCGAGGCCTTGAATCACACTTTCATAGCACTTGTGCCCAAAAAGAAAGAAGCATAGAGCATGAGCGATTTTCGACCAATAGCACTATGCAACACAGTATACAAAATTATAGCCAAGGTAATAGATAACATGCTAAAAAAAGTGATTAGTATGGTAATATCAAAAGAGCAAAGCAGGTTCTCTCCAGGAAGGTCAATAGTGGAAGGTATCATCATGGCTCATGAGGCAATACATTCTCAGGAAATTAAGATCTCCCATCATGATAGTCAAGTTGGATATTTTGAAGGCATGTGATCTTGTGGATAGACAGTTTCTTCTCAAAGTCTTGGGCAAGTTTGGGTTTGGAGACAAATGGATTGAGTAGATAGGTAGTTTTATAAGGTCCCAAAATTCTCAATATTAATTAATTGAGTGTCTTGGGGTTTTTTTGAAACCTCCAGAGGTATTAGACAAGGTGACCCTCTCTAACCTTTTCTTTTTATCATCGTGGCATAAGCCCTTGGTAAAAGTATTATGTAGTCTAGATCAAAGGGGTGGTGGAATGTTATTGACATCGCACCTGGTATTGATCCAGTCACCCATTAGCAATTCATAGATGACACAATTTTATTTGGGAGTGCTACTAGAAGTGAAGCAAGAACTATTAGGAAATTATTGGATGACTACAGTAAGGCTTCAAGGCAAAGTGTTAACTAGAGAAAATCTGAAGTCTTTTTTCTCAACACTCAACCTAGCCTTCAAAGGGAGATGGCCAAGATATTAGGGCTAAGAGTAGCCCAACTTCCCAGGTAGATTCTTGGGGATGTCGCTATTTGTTGGATCAAACAAAAAAAGCTATTGGGAAAGCCTTATCAACAATTGTAAGAAGAAGATGGAATTGTGGAAGGGTAAGTGATTGACCTCAACTAGAAGAATTCTAATGATAAAGGTGATGCTTTCTATAATCCCAATATATTCTATGTCTTGTATGAAGATCCCCAAAGCAATGGAATATGTTCTCATTCAGATCATGTAGAGATCTTTTGGAATGGGGCTAATGACACACAAAAATACCCACTAATCTCATGGGATAAGATATGCAAACCCCAAGGTGTTAGAGGTGCAAGGGTAAAGCAGCTTAGCATTATGAAGAATGCTATGGGAGGGAAATTAGTGTGGAACATGTATTAGGGCAATAAATAATGGGTCTAGATCCTAAGGAGGAAATATCTTGATACTGATGACCTAATCAAAATTCTTATCACAAGGAACACTCTAAGAGGCTTTGCTATTTGGAATTTCATTACTAAGAGAAAAAGACATGATCACTAAGCACATCACTTGGGAAGTCAAAAATGGTCAAAGTGCCTTCTTTGGGGATGACTCTTGGTATGGGCACTTGGAGCTATGAAATTTACAAAATTTGATGGATATTATGAGGGAGACCGTTAATGTATGGGGGAGAAAGATCAACAACTATAGGACCATTTCCATGGTCAACAACATCTCCAAGCAGGAATGGAAGTAATTCAATGATTTATATGCCCCATGGGATCAAGAAGACAGTCTAATAAAAAATTAAAAATTATATGCCTCTCCATCTTAGAGAAAGATGATGTGATCAGATGGTATGCTTCATCAAATGGGGAATACAAGGTTAAATTCAGGTATAAACTGAGGGAGGATATGATGAATGATAAGAAATGGCCAACGAACCTCTTATGGGGAAAGCATTATCTCCCCAAAGCTGGAGAATTCTCATGGATGACCATACAGAGCAGGATTCTCACTCAGGATAGATTGGTTAAGTTGGGCATAATTGGTCTGGGTAGATGCCCTTTGTTTAAAAGCAACGATGAAAGTGCATATCACCTTCTTCTTAAATATGCCTATGGAGAATCTTGTTGGAAACATTTCATTTCCAAACTTAATTTGCAGAGCCCTTTGCCACAAAAATTGAAAGATTGGTTCGGCATGTGGCCAAAATGGCACAAAAATGTGTATTTGGTAGCATGTGGCAGGTGATACCATCTTTAGTGACTCGATAATTATGGAAAGAACGTAATGGGAGGATATGCAATGAACAATCAATGCTAAGAGAGAACCTAATAAAGAAAATGGAGGCTTTAATTGTTAAGCTGGCAAATTCGGCTGCTAGAAAAAACTCCCTAAAAGGAAATACCTAATTAAATTGGGATAAGGAGATGATTAATTTGTTCGAGGGATTGATCATTCCACCACTATTGGGAGATAAAAAGTCCAATCAAACCTTAGCTTATCAGAAGAGTGTCCATTGGGGTGCCTTGGAGGCAAATTGGGTCAAAATTAACTTCGATGGTGCCTCCAAAGGCAATCCAGGGCCTAGTGGAATTGGGTGTGTGGCTCGAAATGAGTTTGGAGAAGTCATTATAGAAACTTATAAATTCACAAGTGATACAACTAACAACATAGCAGAATTCAAAGTTGCTCTCAAAGAACTAGAGCTGAAAAAAATCATTTGGAAGGGGACTCCCTCATTACAATCAATGCCATTAGACAAAATCATGCGCCTAACTGGAAATTGAGTAGGTGGCTTGCCCAAATCAATAAGTTGATCAACAACCTAAGAGAATTAAAGATCAATAATGTGTATAGGGAAGGAAATGGGTTGGCGAACGAGTTGGCAAAAAGAGCTTCAGAGGACAATGCGAGATGATGATTTGGCATAGGATGGTTGGATATTTGGTAGCGGCATACCACACATTTGGAATAGATGTTGGGTAACTAATATTGTTTACTTTAATACATGCATAATAACTCTCTCTTTGGCACTAGAACTATATTACATGCACCCACTTTTGGGATGTTTTTTCATATACGCTTTGTAAAAGGAAGGACAATTGCCAATTAATGATTGTATCGAATATGGCAACAATGTTACTTGCTGCTAATATTTTAATCAATGATACAAGTGCCAATTCGCAATTAATATAAGGTATGTGGAGTTAATGCAGTAAGATTCGATGAAATTTTAACCCCAAAAGGCATGTTAATCTCATGATTAAAATAGATGTGCAAGGTTTATTTAAGGCAATCTTGACACTCGAAAATGTACTTTTCTGTTCTCCAAAACTGTGAAGTCAGACTGCGAAAAGATCTATGGACATGCCATTGTTGCTTGAATCAACCAAAAGACAAATAGTGTTCCTAGGAGAAATCATATCTATAAGAGATTAGTTACGATTATGGCATATGTACATTGGATAGTTTTACATGCGGTGAAGTCAATGTTGGGGAAAGAATTTTTTAGGACATTTTGTAAAGACATAAATGCTCTAACTTCAAAATAAAGAATGGAAAATCTTTAACTTCAAACAAATCTATAATTCCTTTAATATATTCATTAATTCTCTCAAATCATTCCATACTCACACAATGCCATTCAAATTGGGTCATTAAATTTGCAAGTTCAAACTTTGAGTTAACAAGTCTAAGTCAAATAGATAGATATAAAATAGTAGTATTACAAAAATGAGTATTATTTCATAGTATTCCAACATACAAACTCATAATTTTTAGTTAGATTACAAGACTTAGGCATTATATTGCCTTAACCTAACAATATACAAATACAATATAGTTTACAATAATGAGATAAGATACGTCATTCGATCTTCAATCCAAAACCCATCTTCAATATAGTCCTTCTTCTGAAGATGAGAACAAGGTTTAGGTACTTTTTCCGCCCAACCTTGAAGCAAACGCTTCCCTGGAATTATTAACCAATCAAGAATACCCGACCCTGCACGAATTGCTTAGTAAAAATAATCCGACATGCAAGATGGAATCTTGGTGTGTGCCTATAATGATACATGCATTTTCTATTATTCCAACTCATTTAAGAAACAAGCAAGACCAACACAAGGATACAATAGAGATTCATAAATATATCCATCTATTCCAATGGTCAATCAGTTACTCGACCGAGTATAATGCCATGCATAGCAATAAAAATAGTTTGGAAAAGAAAACGAAACTCTCTAAACCCCATATTCGACACCTGTCCCGGAAGGTAAACTTTCCCCAAAACACATGACTAGAATAATCATTCATCTAGTATGCCTATTTCCTATCAATCTACATCTTTGAATTTATATGACATGCACTTCCATTCACAAGCATTCATAGTTAAAAAATAATCAAAATCATAGATCCTTTTTGCAAGTAAAACAATCCTTTCACTTTCAGAATAAATTACATAAGTTTCAAATAAAGAAGGTGTAACACATGTATGCACATATTTGCATAAATATAAGAGTACATAAAATAGAAGTTATGAGTACACATTCTTTCTATTTATTTTCCTCATATGGTCTAAGTATACTTTCTGCATGCATTAACTCATTGTTTTAATAATTCATCGACTATGTTTTCTGTTTTCTAATGGATAATAATCACAAAAATTAGGTTTAGTATAAGAAATACAGTTATAAAGATTGACATGTTTCAATAACAGTAAGTTGTTTCAAGAATTTTGAATTTATATATATCTTTACATTGATTCTAACCAAGTATGCTATGTTTCTTGTTTTTTTGCTACAA